>NW_028114043.1:0-129162 GCF_964289735.1 Phaethon aethereus | reverse complement strand
ACAGGATCGCAGAAAAAAAAAGTCTGAACAACTTACAATTGCATGTTTGATATTTCTCCTTTGCCTTATGAAGAAAAGAGACAGTGCTCTTAATAGCTAAAAATCAGACAATAAAATGACACAAACCAAATCATTCTGTGTATTTTCAAATTTTAAAAGTGAAGCTCATCTTAAAATCGAGGGGGGGAACCCAAACGAAACAGTTTTACACATTTTGCTAAAAAACATGGTGGGGGGAACACAGAATCAATTGTTGCCACAACCAGAGCCATCCTCTCATATTTAAGTTTCTTTGTATTTCAAACAAACAGCAAAAAGCAGAAATTTCAACTTCATTTTTTAATACCAGAATCTTACTTAGACTGCGCAGGTAATCTTCTTAGCAAATTAGAGAATGGTATACTTTGTATGTTTGGCTGTAACTTAAAAATAAAACACGCATTCTGAAAATACTACATACTTCCGAGAATGATATGCCCAATTCTTCCACTTAGGCTGAAATTACTAGTTGTAGAGAGCATGTTGAAAATTCCTGGGAATTTATACCTCTTTGGTCTACATATACTTATTAGAGAGAAGCAGTACCTCATTCCACATTTCCCTGCACCTCAAATTTATGTATCTGGACAGGCTCCACTTACTTTAATGTGGCATTAAGCAATGCATTGCCATCCCAAATGGCCAACAGCTCAAACAGTCACAAACAGTAACATCAGCACCACAATTCTCTCTCTAAGTAGCTGGTATAGTAAACTCTGGGTTTAAAGTACCAAGAATAAGACAGTTTTGAGACCTTAGGATCACTGCAAAAATAAGTGCATCCAAGAAAATGCTTCAGTAATTGTTTATTTAGAACTAATCCTCTACCATGCAAACAGTTGCTTATAATAATTATACAGTCAGGCACACATTTTCATCAAGTAAGTGGCAAATTAAAATAAATACAATATATTGATTTGAACCAAAGACCAGAATTGTTGCCAACTGCTCCAATATTTCAAGTAAGTCTATAGGAAACTTGGGAGAAAGTTGAAGTGTTAGCTCAGTAGGAATGTGCTAATTTTCCTTGAGCTCTTTTCTCCACATAACTCATTATAGAAGTACTAATGAAGATAAATGTTATACTCTCTCCTGCCTCTGCTTTATTTTCTGGATGCTGAAGAGAATCAGGAGGAAATAATGTTATGCCATTCTATCATTTCATATTGTAAAAGGGTCTGAAACATCTTCTAGTTTCATCATAAAAATCGAGTCAAACTAAACATGTGGTTCATGATCATGTAATACTATCGAGGTCTCGCAGTACAAACAAACTGGACTTGTGCTCCAGACAAGTTTTGTCAAGTAGGCACTTTGTAGGGGTCCCTCCCCACCTTTTGTGAAAATTATATTTTCACATAATCCTGAAGTCCTATGTATATTTAATATATATTCCATCAAATAACAGGATTATGGAATTGTTTAGTTTGGTAGAGACCTCCAGAGGTCTCTTGTCCAACCCCCTGCTTAAAAGAGGTGCAGCAGTCTAGTCAGACCCCAAGAGCCTCTAAGGGTGGAGATTCTACAGCCTTTCAGGACAACATGCTCAAATGCCTCATATCTTCATCATGAACAATCCCTCCCCCTGGTTTATCCAGCCAAAACCTCCCCGCTTCAATTTATGACCACTGTCTGTCTCTTCTGTCATATGCTTCAACAAAAAACCTGGCCCTGTTTTGTCAGTAACCTCCTCAGGGCTGCTGTGAGTCTGTTGCCCCATTACCATGGGTTTTCAGAAGTAAACATCTGAAGCCTTTAAAAGATCATGAGACTTTAGGCATTAAGTCAGAATCCACTAGAGCACTTAGCTTTCTCAGTGTAGTCCCTTCAATTCTTCACTAGCTTCCGTATTTCAGATAAGTTTAATATGCAAGTTTAATACATGCTTGCGTAAAAACTAAACCTTAAAGAACACAAAATACCATGCAGCAGCTAAAACCAAATTTGGCTACAAAGTCAAGTTAAAATTTACACTGCAATGAGGTTTTATTGAGTAATTTTTATTTGGTAAATACCTATAGAAACTGCAGAACTATTCTCTGAATAATCTCAATGGCTTTTGTATCATCATAACACCAAAAAAAAAAAGCATGCCTAACGCTGAACTCTAAAAAGTGATTGTTTTTGAAGAGCTCCCAACAGTTTCAAGTTCCTGGAGAAAGGAAAACAGGAAAGTAAGTTATTTTGGGGCAGTTTCAACAACCTAGTTCTTTCTCCCTCTTATCCCAAATAAATGCTTGTATTATTTAACTAAAGCAAGTTTATTTTAACTACTCTAGTACAGTCCTGTTGGAGGAGCGGAGGGGAGAGGTGGCAGGAACACCCAACAACACACAGGCCTACAATGCTGTAGAAAAGTTACTGTATTATTTCTCCAAATTCTTATTCCACTTCATTCCTCTATATTGGAAGGACTTCCATTATTCTAGTTTGTTACAATATAATGAATATCTACAGACTTAGTCTATACCTGCAAACTCAGACTGTGCAAGAACTTAGTTTATTGGAAATAAGAATCTAAGTTTATAAAGCCACAATTTGCTAGGTTTTGTATGCTCATGTCCAAAGAAACTATAGTTCTTCCCTATAAACTCTTTCGAAAGAAATAAAAGCACTTTCTTGCTGCCCAGAGACTATACTGCAAATAAATTCTTGACATCTCTAATTATGAAAGTATACAGTATAAGTACTAATAGTTCCTCATGTTCAGCTGCTTCCACTGGAAAAAAATGAAACACTTTTTACTGCCCGTATTAATTAGCATACATTTAAGAAATAAAGCAGAGCTAGAAAGAAACCAACATTTTTAACTTAATACTAATTTTAAGTGTGTAGAGACACTAAAACATTACCACAAGTATCAGTTCTTACCGTTTATTAAAATATTACTCCATAGTTATACACAATATATTTCATATTTTCCAAAATAATAAACAGAACAACTGATAAAAAAATTCTACTAGTTGGTAGTTAAAAATACCAACTGAACATTCGGGATTTTCTCATCAGAACTGTGCTTATTCTAGGTCTGTACACATACAGTAGTTCTGTAAAAAAAGAATTTGAAAATTAAAAAAATATACAGGAACCTCTTCTTTTCCTGAGGTATCTACCAAAAGATCCTTTTATCCAGCATCAGGAATTAATAACTTTACACACATCATTACACATTTACCCTCAATAGTATGCCATATTCATGCACAGAGGTACTTATTGATCTTCCTCTTTGTCATTCCTATTTTGGAAATTCAATGTTCTTTGGCCTCTTTCTGGGTCTTGCATTCGGAGGATTCGAATACGGGAACTCGTAGGCAGAGAACTAAAAATAAAGTATGCATCATTTAAACAGTGTTTCTTCTCCACAAGTTTTAGTATTTGCATTTGATTCTTTCCATTACATATTTTCCTTTAAATAACTCCTTCTTTCTTTGGCAGTTTTAAAAACTAGTAACATGGTGTGAAGTTCTGGCTTCACTGAACTGATACTGGAGCCAGACTTCAGTAAAAACTTCAGGTAAAGACAATGACTGATTTCAGTCGTGTGACTTCTTACAATTAGACTACCTTAATTATGGAAAAGGTTATTTTAAGAGAAACTCCAAATGAAATAATAATCAAATATGGTTCATATTTGCCTTACAGATCCTGCAGTGGCACACACTTTATACATGTATAATCATGCACGTCATACTAAGAAAACTTACTAAACATACATTTATACAGGATTCTCCATCCATTATCTTAAATGTATTTTTTCCTGAAGGTGCCTCCTTACTATTGTTAAATTAGTTTGCTGAACATACATGTGACCAAACATAACACAACCAAGCTGCACATGAATTATTAAACAGTAACCATACAGAAAATTCCTATACGTTTATTGAATACAGTTTCAGAAATTCCCCCCAGTGCATTTCCATTGAAATAACAACAGGCTACCATTATTCTACTTTTTATAGACTTTAGTAAGGGAAGACAACTAAGAATAAATCAACTTCATTGAGGACTGACTGCTTAATTATCCTCTGCAGGCTTCACTGATTATGTTTGGCTGAGAGAAGAGTGGGCTGAATAAGGTTAGACAGTGACTGTCCCCTTAAGATGGACATGGCTTTACCAGGGACTTGTATGTAGGGTTTTTTTAAGAATTTTGGGCTACTAGATTAAAAAAAAAAAAGTAGTAAGGAGTAAGTTATCAGTTTCTAGATCAGTGATGTAAAAAAAACCATCAACTCAATTGACAAACTTCTTGAAAGTACTGTTAGTATTAACAGGAAAAACAGAAAAATGCAAAGGCTTCTGTTAATTTTGGGAGGGGAGAGGGAGATACAGGCTATGAGCTACCAGGAGCCTACTTTAGACAATAAAACATTTCAAAAAGCTGTTCTACTTAAGAGAAACTGATTCAAGTCCCACTGAACTACCATATTAAGAGTCATTACATACAGAAGAGTGAAAAACCTATTAAATTCCCAGAACCATCAGCAATGGACTGCTTAATTGTTCATGTTCTACTGCTACAAACAGGAAAATTTCTTTCTTTTCATAGTTACTTTTTACATACTCCTTGCAATAGAACTTCCTTGTAATTCTTTTACCAGGAAATATAACAAAACATTATTACCTCATGCTCTGTGGGGTAAGCAAAATGAACTGTCGATGCTGCTGAGAGTCAGCCACCTTAAGAATCATATCCATTGCAATTCTTCTGTTAACCATGTCCTAAACCCAAAAGATTTATCAGGTAGTGATACTGACTGTATACTTCACTGGCCTATTACTGCACAAATTAGGACAAATGCTCAAGAATAAATTCATTAGAAAGTGTCTTAGTAGAAAAACCTACGAGAATTAATTTATATGTAGTAAAGCTTAGCTAAAGAAAAGTCTAATAAAAACTATGCTAGAGAAAGATTAGGGTTAAATTCTAAAAGCTACAAACTATAGTCAGGGAAATTCTTAAACTCTACTTTTTAGTACACACATAATAGGATGATTCTATCAGAACAATCATACACTCCTACTCACAGTGGTTTTCTATCAGCTTTGACATACATGTAGTACTTCTTGCTTTATTGGTATGCTGAGAGGAATTGTATTTTAGCAGAATAATGTTTCCTATAAAATCCTGCCTCAAAATTACCTGAAAAGATTTAAGTGCTGCACAAAACCTATTATGTAGCTTGTTTTTATTAGTAGTAGTATTGTTATTATTATTATTACTATTTGGAACACAACCTTATACACTAGGCTTACTGAAAAAGATGTGTAATGGGAAGCTATTATTAGCAGGGGTTAAACAAAGCTCTGCTTCTATACGCTGTTATCTCCCTTGCCAATGTGCTGATGGAGTCCTCTTGTGGTGGGTCTCCAGGATTACACACAAAGTAACTACAGAACATGGAGACGGTAAGGTTGCACTTACTGGCACAGAAGTGGAAAGACAAATTGTGTGGAATTATTTATAGCATAGATGACATGGAAGTTGTCTGCAGGGCCTATGGTTCTGAGTATCCACCCTTTTCTGGAGAGACAGACAGTCTTCTGTACAACTAACTTGTAAAAGAGAACCTAAGCTTTGGAAGTTCACTGAAAATGACTGCTTGACCACCTTAGATGCATATTGTGTATATAAAGAATTTCAAAAGGAATTTTCCCTATAGTTCTGTGATTCAGAGTAAATCATTGGGACACTGAAGGCAAAATGAAATAATACAGTATCAACTCTGTCTCACAGCACTAATTATTTTCTCAAACCATACTATACTGCATACTAATAAAGGGGAAATAAAAATATATTTAAAAAATTGGCTAATTGCCTACTCAGGGAACCACAAGATGAGGTTTATCAGTTTTAGCTGACATTAGCAACTGTGAACTCAATTGCTACACTTCCTCTGAAAAAAAACACATTGATCTTAAAATCGGTAGGCGCCAAAGCACATGCTAAGCCCAGAACTGTCACAGCAATGTACAGAGGCAACCTGTGACAAACACAACAACTGCTTGGGGAACTAATAAAAAGTTATATCTTGTGATTTTTGCACTGAACTAAGGTTTAAGCATGTAAAGTAACGCAGATGCTCATAGCTCTGGGTATCAACTTCAGAAACAGAGTAGGTTTCAAAAGTCACTAAGCAAAGTGAACAAGATCCCTAACAAGTTCTGTCTGGCAGGGATTGGGGTTTTGGGTTTTTTTTATTTATCATTTACAGTTAACTGCAGTGTTTTAAAATCTAACCAAATACAACCCAACTATTTCACTAATATATACAAATCAAAATGGCAAATGTTTAAGTTTAAAAGTTTAAGTTTAACTTAAGTTTAAACTATACCATGTAGACATCAAATTCATCCAAGCATCTGAAAGGAGATTCAGTAATGGACCACAGAGAAAGAATGAAACAAACTGTTGAGAAGGAACGTTCACCTCCTGATAAGGATCTCACATCATTAAGGGCAGCTTTGTCTTCCTCTCGAGGCTGAACCTTGAAATAAAAATATTAGAGCAATTTTAAAACCTGAGATGGAGACTTACGAAGAGAATCATAATTTTAACAGCAAACACATTACAGATGAACAGATAGACATCACTTAAGAACAATTCTATGCACTTCACTGTCATTGCCATCCCAAATGGGATGGCTCCTAACCATTTCATAACACATTTCTAGGATTGCTACAACTTCATCCACCACAGTAAAATACACTGAACAGACTGAATGATTCTATCAGTGTTTTCTTATTAAGTTCTCCATTTCTAATAGCTATTAAACAATGTTTAATAAATGTCAACCAGTGTAGTTATATTACAGTTGAATCCCATGGTTACCAGCTACAATAGAAAAGTGAGTAATTGATTTACAGGAGGAGTTTAAAGGAGGAAGTTTCTTTACCAGAATACATGAAACACTCAACAGTCCTTTGGTTCCATTGATTATGACGACACCTTGTGGCATTCCCTCTTTAAGATTAAACTTAAGCATTTTCTTGTCCTATTAATTACATTACCTTTAAAAAGCTAAGCAGAAAAGTATGAATTATTTTGGAGCGGGGTCTTTTGTTTGGGGGGGGGAAGGGTGTGTCTTTTTTTCAAATTTACCTTCCTTGACTAAATATAGATCTCTTGCATGAGAAACATGAAACATCAGCTATGAAAAAAAAAAAAAAGGCATTCTGATAATGCCAGGCAATGACTTGACATTTTATGGACTGAATTCGAGTTCTTCAGATACATATCCTTCACCTGTTTAATTAGGACTGTGTCAACACATATTTATGTTGTCACTACACAGTCTTCCCCTCAATTCCTACAACTGAAGTCTCCCACAGAAACAAAAGTAGATACCCCCATGACTAAAACTTTTTGGAAGGTATGTTAAAAGATATGAACTTACAAAATACGTAGAAAAAACATAATATTGACGCTTTCAGCCATTAAAAGTTGTTTAAATAACAACTAGAGACATTATACAATCATGGAAATAACAGCAAACGTCCTACCAATGAAATAGGAATGAGTAATTTTGAAAGACTGAGTAGGATGACTAGCTACTGAATTCTTATTCTCAGCATAAGATGACAGTCCAAATTTATTCCATGTAATCTAGCAACCTACCCATAATAAAACAACAATATCAATTGTGTTTTTGCTTGTTTTCAACATCCTACGGTTTAGCATATCACATTTTGGAAAGGGGAGAAGAATTTATTCTATCCTTTGCAATGCATGATCTTGTATCTCATATAAAAAATAATTCATTACATGGTAATTGAAATAATATAAAGTAACTTACTGTTATTGAAAGTGTCTCATTCTTGTGATCAAAAAGTATTTTTCCAGAGCAAGCGCGAATACGTAATAAATGGTCAAAGTAGAGTTTGCATCGCAAAGAAAGGAGCCTTAAATCAGTTAAATCAAGCAAACAAATATTAGGTCAGTAAGTTTTATAATACATGAAAAAGTGATAGATTTTTTAGAATAGATTTATCAACAGTTCCACATCATAATCTTAAATATTAAGCCCTGCCTCATTAATAACATTTCCCCAAATGCTCTGGACCAGTTGACATTCAGTACTGGACATACTGGAGAGAATCACTGACACAAAGTAACAAGGTAAGAAATCCAGAAGTACAGGCTTTCTATTTTCTAGAAGTCTGTTTCAGTAGACTGGAGGCTTTTTACACCTTTTTTCCACAACTTCAACAGAAAATGACCAAATTCCACTTCCTTCCTATCCAGTATTAGGACTGCACAGTGAGAATAGTAAAGAATTTGCATGGACTCTGCTAGACATATATGAGCACCAAAAGGCAAGCATCAGATTCTGCAGATAAATCTCACCCACTAGTATTTCTAGACTTCCACCTCCCAAAGTTGGGATTCTCCTGATCATTACTATCTGTCAGGATCATACTGGCACCCCCTCCAAATCCCAGATCAAAAAGTACAAAAAGCATAGCCAACACAGATATCCCTCAATTTCTGCTGAAGGGAATGATAAATGATAAAGGACTGCACTGTAAAACAGACCATCAGTCCTTCTGAAGTGAGGCCAGCACAAAATCTTCATTGACAGGTCTAGGATACTAAGGACAGAAGCAAGAAAGGAGGTGTGGACTCCCGGTATGGACACCCCACGAGAGAGGAAACTGTCAAATTGCAGAATTGGAATAAAGATCTTGAAATTTTTTCAGGACAGGGAGAAAAAAAGCGTTTGGCCCACACAGTGAAATTAAATGAGCACGGCACCACTACTTATACTCTATGAAAGTCAGCGACAGTGCAGATGATTTCAATGCCAGTATGTTGCTGATAATTTACTGACCAAAACCAGCACTGAAACAAAACTGCCTTGGATTAAGACAGGACGGTCGAGGCCTTTGGTGTGAAGCAAAATAGAGCCTCCACTGATCACATTGATTTTCCAGCTGCCACTCCAGGCTGCCACTGAACTCTCAGGCTTGATAGTATTGGATCTGGGAGCAAGATTAAGTTAGAAAGATTGCTGTGAATACCACCTTAAGGATACCTCATTCTCACAGGTCTGCTCTGTAATTTTCACTCTGGAATATGGGCACATACTTACCTCTACAATTAGTTTATCTAAACCCTGAAATTACAGTAGAATTAACTCACCTTAAGAACTGTCGATATATTTTGAATCTCTGGGTCATTATTTCTTCCAGCAGCCTAATGAATTTCTTTAAATTCCTTACTTTACTGTTTGCATCCTCATATCTTTTCTTTGCATCATGAAATTGCCTGTTTTAATTAACAGAAAGTCTAGGATCAACATGCATTACATTAAAACTGTAATATTGTTGTAGACAATGAAACTCAATTTGATAATCAAAACATTAAAATAAAAAACTTTCTTATGAGGATCTATATTAAAGCTAAAAGCATTTGATGAGTCAAGTAAGACACCATTCACAAATGAAAAGTCAAAAGTGAAGTTTTACTTCTATTTTTAATTCTTTTGAAAGGAAACTCTTACACCAAGCAGAATGAATGACTGGGCTCCCCATGCTCAAGAATATCTGAGGTGTTTCCTTGAAATGCACTGCAGTCAAAGCTTCAATTGCTTAACTTCTGCATTAGTTATTCAAACTAGAAGTATGCTTAATGCTCACTGCATCCCAGAACAAAGGTGGGTTATGTTCACACCACGTAGTCGTAATTGGGATACCTCTAAACACTAAGAAGGTATGAAATTATTGGTAACTTCATATATATAGTACAGACACCATCTAAAATCACTAGGGGGTAATTCAACACTCCTAAGCCTGTTCAGTAATGGTTGACTAAGCAATCAGCATAGCATGTTTCTGTACCTTCATACGTGGTTTAAGTACTAAAAAACACATATAAATGCATTGCGAGTCACCAACAAAACTCTTCTTTCCCCTATCTTTTCCATCTTCCCTGAATTACTTTAGACATTAAAGATAACTTACTGTATTATTTCTTCTCTGTTTCCGTGGCGATCATTTTCTGAATTTATCCTCTCCCTCAAGCGATTCATTTCTGCATCAAGACTCTTAACAGTTCTGCTGACCTCTATGCGCTCTGAGTAGATTTGCCTAGCTTGTGCAATTTTTTCCTAAAGTAATGTTCGAAACTCAATTAATTGTTACCTTTTTCAAAAAAATCTCTTTAGTCTTCACAACAAATATTTTGTACTACGGAAAACCAAGGTCTCCAAGCAGTAACAATATTTTCATATCGTTCCTTCTGTACTTATCACAGCAAACCTAGTTATCATCAACAATTTTACTAACAGCATTTATAGGTAGGCAGTTATTTCAGTGCTAAGAACTGTATATGAGATCATATGTTCACAGTTATTTAGCTAATACAGATAAATAAGGAACCAAATTCACCGTATCTAAACAGCACAGTCTTCCAAAAGTCTTTGGGGACGTGATTTCTAAGTTAGTTAATAAGGCTAGATTAGATGAGTCTTCAAAAGGTCAGGTATGAGGTCTGTATAAGGAAAAACCTAGTATATAAAAACCCAAACCGGTATTACTGAACTTAACGCAAATTTTATGGTTAAGTGATTTTAATCTTTTCATGGCAGAATAAAGAAGAAAGAGTCCTAGATGGGTAATGCCTAACGTATCTGTCAAGACAGAAACGGTGCTTTGCCAGACAAAAAGAGGCTTTGATTCATTTATACAAAATTACTCTTACTTGATTTAGACAGTCAGCTTAAGACATAGGTGAGAGAATATGCAGTGTAGCTGACTATTAATATACTCTATATGGAAGTGTAATGATTTATTATTAAATATTAGAAGGATCATGTCCATCTGACTTCACCGAAGAAAAAAAACCCACACCTACCTCTAATTCTTTTTCTTTGGCAGCTAGTAATTCTTTATGGCTTTTTACGCAAGCCAAGTGTTCTTTTTGTTTGTCTTCATAGTGCTGCAGACGGCGTTTACTGTTTTCCACTTCTGTGTCTGCTTTGTTTAATTCATCCTGTTTGGAATAAATCAAGGTGTGAGCTCTTTGGGCTAACTTCCTAAGCATCCCTCTAGTGTTTACTGACTTATCACAAATAATTATGTTGTTTTTAACACTGTCTAATTTATTTTGCTTTCAGTAAGAGTACTCCTTCTGAAGTCCAGGAGCTTTAACAGCAACTCATCAGAAAGTCTCTACTCAATTCTGACACGGACAAAATAAATGACTGTAATGTTTTTAGGAATCATATCTTGAGGGGATGTTTTAATCTTTAAGAAAAAGCCATCCTTTCTCCTAAACCTCCAAAAACTACCTTTATTTTTTACACCACTCTCTAGCCAAAATTTCTGATGCCTGTGTGACATCAGCCAGAACTGCATTTCTGTGTGAAAATTCAGTGTCCTGCTATACCTATAATATGATGCAGACCATAGCAACTTCTATACCATATAAGTGTTGATAGAGCTGAAGTGATATTGTATCTTTCCAGAGAAAGAGGTATAAAGAATGACATAAATTAGATGACGATTTTCTTCCTCATCTCTGTCAACTAGATGTCTTATTTAAAAAAACAAAAATTAAAACCCCAAACCAAACAAAAACAAAAAAACACCCAAAAACACCAAACAAGAAAAGTAATTATCACCAACAGTAATTGATGCTCTTACCTTTTTCTACTCCTGCCTTAGAGCCACAACTTGCCATATGAAAACAATTCATTAAACAACTGTAGAACACATAGCAGTACATCTAATCTAAAATCCTTTCAGGAATGTAAGAGTTGCCCTCTATTGTGTTTAGTACTCTTAATAACAATCAATAATGTTCTAATATTCTGAATAAATCTATTCTCTTTCCTTACACAGTTTTTCTTTCCAAATAGAACATATCTTTAGAATTTCCATATTAGATACATTATAACTAACGTATTTATCAGTTGTTTTCCTTACCTGTTTCCTTCCTCTTTTTGATTACTCTTGCTTTTTTGATTTGGGCTGACTACATAGCAATATACAATTTAAGTGAGGCACATAAGAGATTCCTATAGTGACATTACTAAGATTTTCCTCATTCCATCCTTCTACCAGTTTACAATACTGTAAACGTGTTGGACCCTGTTATTTCTGTTTTCCATTTTCAAACCATGAGATTGCCTTCCATTTGCCAATATCAAATCTTGCTTGCCACCACTCTGCTACTTATCTCAAGTCTTGCTACTTCTCTGCAACTTCCAAGTGTCTTCTGTAGTCTTGAATAATTAAATCTATGTATTGGTACCTCTGTGATTCTATGAAGTTGAGTTGCGTAATAACAACCATTTCATATAGAACTTTAAATGCTACTTTGAAAACTGAACAGTTATGAACACTCTTAGCCAGGCTTTAACAGAAACAAACAAACAAGCCAAAACAACAAATGTGATACACTTAAAGGAAAGTCAAGGAACCTTCTTCTCTCTTATTTGCAATCTATGACTAAGAATATCTGGAAACCAGCTCTTTAAACATAAAACACTATAGCAACTACACTTAACAATCAACATAAGGCAATATTTTGAAGATTATTTCTTGACATGCTCTAGATGGAATGCTCTATTTCTATTTTCATAGGTAGACCTTAAATGTATCGGGAAGGAGGATATTCTTTTCTCCTGCCTCCTTTTAACCTCATGCCCCTTGCTACACAAAGGGAACAAATTAAAAATACAATACGAAATTATTGCTACCTTAATTGGACCAGCAGTTTCTTCCACTTGATGAATTTTTTCTTTCATTTCTTCAAATTTTTTTTCAGCTACCTGGAGAGTATTTTTCAGTTCCTCCATTTTTCTGCTTTGTTGCTGCATGTCGTTTTTTACAGATTCCATCTTACCCTTATTTTCTTCAGCTTCATCTTCCTGTCAAAATAGATTAAAATGAAGAATAATAAAAGGAGACATATATTTGCAAATTGCTGTACAATATTTTTATTTTTTTATCACTATCAGAGTACAAGACTACATGCAATACTCTAACAAGAATACAAACAGCTCAATGTAGTTGTCACTAAAGCCCAAACAAAGAGACTGACAGATCTTGTAAGAGACCACTAAATCAAACTGCAAAAGAAAAAGAGGAATTTCCTAATTACCTGACTGAAAATTAAGGGGACTTTATTTGGGAGCTGTGATGAAAACACTAAAGGGGCTGGGATTTTGTGAAGACTTAGCCATGCTAATATTTTACTACATTAATTTTTTTAAACAAAGAACAAGGTAACTTCCCTCTGGATCTGTGGTAGAACATATATATTCACTATACAAAGGAATACAGGGAAGAATAAGTGGATCATCGCTGTTCCCTAGACAATTATACTGCTCCTAATGAACTATCACCATACAGACTTTCTGAAGAGACAAATATTCCAAAACCTGGGAAAAATATTTAAACGAAACCTTGTATTGCTAAGATTCTTTTTCACAATCAGACAGTTGTGAAATCAAGGTAGCAATTAAAGACAAATACCAAGTGAAGGAATAGCAATTAATACATAATATTAAAAAAAAATTCTGGGCACCATAGCCTCTCATTGATCCCAGATAAAATAGTGGGAAAACTGGCATGAAATTTAACTGAAACAACTGTAGTCAGGATTATTATTAACATCTATCAACGTGAGTCTCAGAATTAAAATCTTGGCCATCTATATTACAGAGTAACAGCTGAAATTCATGGCCACCTACATGAAATTCACAACAGATGATCAAACATTTTTTTCTGTTCTTAAACTATTATGTGTACATTTTAAGAACACATGGATAAGAATAAGAGTGCTGAAGGAATAATCATATTACCATGATCCTTCCTTAGGGCGATATATGAACGTTAAAACTTCTAGATGGTAAAGCTACAGCAAAGCAAGAACTGTGGGTTCTGGGCAGAGTGGCAGTGCTGTGACATTAATTATGCTCCAGAGCGGCCTTTATCTATGCTTTCATGATGCCACTTCCGACCTCCAAACCTACAGCACTGCTTCTCCCTAACCAGTCTCTTACATCACAGCAGGTCTGGAACCGGGAAAGAAAATGCCTGGAATACCATTTTACAACACCACCTTGCCTTCCATAAACCTGCAGTACTATTGGTTTGAAAAAGGGCAGAAGACAAAGAAAAGAAGAAAGAATCAAACAAAGAACCAAACAAAAACTCATCAAAAATAAATAAAATCATGCCATTGCCATAATTGTTGACATTCTATCAAGTGCTACATTCTTCACTATTTATCCAACTTGTACACTAGTTGAAAAACCTACGGTATTTTCTTATTTCAAAACATTGCCAACATTAAAAGACTACTTCATATCCTTATTAGACATAATTTGATAATCTAGTCTTACTAATGTACGGATGTCCACCGACTGGTGTTCTTCCATATTTTCAAGATCTGCTATTTCTGCATTTGTTGTTCTTATTTTTATCTGAAAAGAAATATAAGAATTAAGAATATACATATTCTTAAGCTTAGC
Organism: Phaethon aethereus; assembly: GCF_964289735.1. Classification (NCBI taxonomy): domain Eukaryota; kingdom Metazoa; phylum Chordata; class Aves; order Phaethontiformes; family Phaethontidae; genus Phaethon; species Phaethon aethereus. The sequence continues at coordinate 114,640 of NW_028114043.1, read as the reverse complement.
TAAGAGAAAAATTCACTGTTCATTTAAGTCAGCACAGAAAGCAAGATATTTGGTCTTCTAGTTTCATTAGTGCCTACAAAAAGACAGAACTCTTCACACGTACCTATGGAATCCATTTTTCTAAGATATAATTTGTTTTGAAAGTCACATGCACTTCAAAATCGTAAGTTATTGTATTTCCATTCAAAATGACATTTGAATAAAACCTACTTTATTTTTCCTTCAAATATTTATCTTCAGCAATTTGAGTCCACGTGCCATGTTTTTTGCTGGTTCTTATTTGTAATTTACTGAATATAACCTTATATAGCACGTATTGTCTTACACTGCCTAACTGTAACATCATTAGCCACCACAAATCCATATCCTACCTAGAAGTACTGGAAAACAGAGAAAGGCAACTAATAGTTGTAAAATGTTTTATAAAGAAATTAAAATTAAGAAAACCTAAAGGTGAAATATTCAGCATATTAAAATGCATTAAGAATATAAATGAAGAGCTTGAAGAGAAACAAGATTCTGCGAATTAAGAGGCAAGGCTCAACAGAAATAAAGGAGAGGGAAGCAGGGAAAAGAAATTTGCATCAAATACTGCAACAACTTCCTATTTGTGTCAAATAAAGCAGCAGAAATTTGTGAAATTTAGCACAAGAGGAAAAAAAAAAAGATACCATGCAGAAACAGCAGCATATGCTAGGACTGATGTGACCTGTATCGTTGTGGCCTAAATGATGAAAGTAAACAACAAAAGTAAGGATAAACATTAAAACCTATCATACACTCAAAATATATTGCAGAAGTCAAATGAAATAGGGAAAGACTGACCAGTTTCTAAAAATTAACACTATACTTATTTTTACCTGTAGTTCTTTTTGGTGTCGTCGATGACTGTGAAGATGATCTTCATTCTGCCTAATCTCATTTTCAATGGAATATAAATGTTGCTGAGATGCTGCCAATTGTGCCTTTTTGTTTTCAATTTCTTTCTCCAAGTGACTTTGTAAACAAAGTGATATTAAGATAATATATATTACACAGATATTATTTATTACACACACACAGAGAAATACACAAATAAAAATTAAATGCATAACAAGACAAAGGGTGAAAATGCACTCCCCTAAAAAAAAAAAAAAAAATCTGAAGTTTATTACGCATTGGATGGTTTTAATGATCAATAAAGAAACACCAAAGCTCTACAGCAGAACTCAGTTAATAACCAGCAGATAGCTGTTTGATGGTCCTAGTTCAATGCCTAGTGTATAAACCATTCATCTAATTCAAACCGTCTCTTAACTTCTGTTAAGCAATTGTCACACACAGGGCAAATGTTTGAACTGAACAGTGGTGTTATTTCCAAAAATACTACTGCATCTTAAGAGAAAACAAATACTTTGATTAGGACTCTCTCTCCAGTCAGAGAGAAAATACATTAACAGAGATGTGGAAAAAAAAAAAAAAATTATAGTCCCATACTTTTCCTTCTACAAAGAAGGTCATGTCCAGAGATTTGCATAATTAGTTCCTCCAGTTTGTTGTATAACTATTTGAAATTCAAAACAAAGCTATTTTTATTATTATTTATAGATGGAAAAACTTTTATAGTCTTTCACCCCTACAAAAGAAAGGGGAAGCTTTACTAATATTACTGAAAATAAAAAAATAATCTTAATGCAAGTGTTTAATCCAACTTTTGTTATATATGTATGAAGCAGACTGATTAAGCCTGATCCCAGAATCAGTGTTTAATAAATTGCACAGACTATTCCAGATAAATGTGTCATTGCTTTAGGCTAAGTTCTCAAGGTGGGGTAGGTGGTAAGACATTTTTACTTTTAAACTGGCCTACACCATTCCCCCATGGCAATACTGGTAATGAAATGACTATAACGCTTTGAAAGTTAAGGTAATCTTTGAGTGGATTTCATTATATACTGACATGAACAAAGTACACTTAACTGACATATTTAAAACTTTTGAGTTTACAGAAATAAGTTTTTTAACATTCAATTCAGTCTACACTATCAGCTATTAACACTAAAATTAAAATATTTACTTAGTATGTCTGTAATATAATCTGAGCCTCAAAATAAATATATTCTATTGTCACCAATTTGCTTGGTGATAGTCCAAGTTTTTAAACTTTGAAATACGTTTGGCTTTTATACTACCATTTTGAAAGTAATGAGGAAAAACCCCCTAAGAAATAAAATGGGGGGGAGGGGGGTGTGTGAAGTCAAGTTTTTCAGAGTGAAGTTTACCATGAGTGAAGTCAAAAGCCTGAGAAAACACAGATGCAAAATTTGAAACCAGTAGGACTACATGTGCAAATGTAATTTTCGTTTGAATAATCAGGCTTCCTTTGCAGTAAATTATGATACCACTGTTCAGGTATTAGACTTTTAAAGAAACAGCTTTGACTCCATGTTCTTTTTCAGCAAGCATAAAACAAAGAGGAAGGTAGCTAGATTTCCTGGCGTATTCAGACCAACAAATTCCCTACTTGCTGGGCAAGATTTACATGCCACAAGCTGAAAAATATCTAGGTACAACTCAGGTTTGTACTTAGCACAGAGAGGCATTGAGATTTTCCAGAATTCTCAGAAAGGAAGTGTAAATCTCAGAAGGAAAATGAAGAACAGTGTACATGCAAATAGACAAATACGCAATTCCACTATTCATGTCAACAAGTGCACTTTTTACAAATACAACACTACAAGATGCTAACCTTATTTCTGCTTCAACATCTTTGCTTAGGAACTTGGCTCTGAGGTAATCAGAAGAATAGTATCGTCTTTCAAATACTTGATCACCTTCAGCAGTGAAAGCTTCTCTACAATTTTTTGGAGGCCGATTAAACTGCATCACTTCACGAGCTTTATGGCTACTCTGAAAAATACAATAACCTTATTATACCAATGGAAAAAGCAACCATAATTAAAGATATCAATTTAAAGCTGCTCTGAAGTTCTCACCCAGAAATAATTTCAAGTCCTAATGACATAATACCAATAACAATAATAATAATGAAAGAATGTGAAAAAAATCTAGAATGTCAAGAGTCTGCTTTTCTTAGTTGAATAAGACATTTATGTTATCAAAACCACCACTTAGTTTAGCTGCCCATTTCTTTTATTCTATTACAAATTTATCTCAACTGTAAGTTCCATAATTTAATCAGGCTCTTATAATTTGCCATGGGGAAAGAAAAGAAAAAAAAAAATCACTAATCCAGAAGTCACTATGCACAGGTATATTTAACTATCAAGAGTGGAATACACATACAGGAAAATCTTCCAAAGCAAGCTGTGAAGTACAGCAAACAATATTCAATTAAGTTTGGGGAAACATGCTGGTAAAAAAAACATTGATAGTGGTCAGAACTGCCTTTGTCCAAGGCAATCATGTTATCCATTCAGAAGTATCATTTCTTCCACACAATACCCGTTCAACTTCTTTTAGATTCAGTTGAAATTATTATCTTTGAGCCCTACCTGAACAATGTTATGAAAATCAGTGGTTAGGTAAGGCAGAGGGGGAAGAACAAAACTAGCATTCCTGCCATGAGAAAAGCCTAGAAAGTTCAGCTGTTATGTATCCCATACAGTAGCAGCCATGTTTGCTAAACAGTCTCAGCTCTGCACGAGACAGTTTAGACAGTATAAACTGCCTCTTTTCCAGTAGGAATGTCAGAGGACAAACTGGGACAAGCGGTTTTGGAGAAAAAAAAAAAAAATCTACAAAAAGTAAGCATCATTGGTTCTGCTGCTTATGGAATACCCTGCTTTCTTTAAATAAGATGATATACATCTTACTTTTGTCTTTGAACTGTTTACCCATAATCTTATCTGCAGGATCTGGTATCTTCAGTAATAACAGAAAATCAAAAATCAGTTAAGACCAGAAGTTATATAATAGCAAAAAAACAGCTAATCAACATGTTTTATGGTGATCAAAAATGGGTTCCTATCAAAATAGTATGTAATCTTAATTCAACCGCAGTTGCTAGTCAACTCATTCAAATCTACTTAATAACTATTATTGATTTTTTTTTTTATTTTACCAGACTCTGTCCACAACCACATTTCTTTGCACTTTCTCATCTCAAATGCTTTAACACAGCAGAGTCCAAAGGGTCTCTGGTTGTTGTGGTAGGTGAAAAATAAATTAGGCTGTGAATGCTAACAAGTGGCTGACAGTTTCATGTACAAGTGGATGGTTGAATATCCTGAAGGGATCTTTTGAACCCTCAAGCACAAGCCTGCTGCAGCTACAACCGGTACCTAGCTACCAGTTGCTGGGTAGAACTGGTAGGGGCTGACTGCAAATTTTGGTAACACCAGGACTACACAAAACTGACACATCCTGAACCTACCAACTAATAGAGACATGAGACGGAGACAACAGCTAGGAGGCTGATCACATGCACATAGACTATTCAGACCGGGAAACTAGACCACTTAGGGGCTCAGAAAGGTGGTGGTGAACATCGCAGAAACAAGCAGGGAAGATCCTGGAAACACATGGGGAGAGATCTGTAGAGAAAAATCCTAGAGAATGCCCAGGGACCTTAGCCAGTAACAGCTCAAACAGGTATCTGTGAGTAGCTGCACAGCAAGAACCAGTAAGATTTTCTGCCTGACCTTCCCAGACCAGCAGTGCTCTCCCTTGCTGGGGAGAGAAGTTGAGACCTATAAAGGTGGTGGGGGGGGGAACAAGTAAGTGTGTGGAAATAAAGGTAAAAGCTCTAACCTTGCTGATCCTTAAATAAATCCCAGTATCTAAATTCACTATGGGTTGTTAGTTTACTGTGTCACCCATGATAGAAAATAGTGTTTGAAGTGGTATATTGACAGTTTATTGAATGCCAGTGGGGTCTACTGAGCCATCAGGGTCCTCAACTCTCCTCAGAGGGGAAAAAAAAAAGTAAAATTTTTCTCTACCTCTTTTGACCATTACGATACTTTCACTGATAGTGTCTGTATATGCTCCATACAGAGAGAAAATGCTTTTCTTTAAAGACCAATAGAGAGCATAGAGCCTTACTTTAATCAGTAGGATTGCTTCTATACCCCTCGCATCAATCAAACAATTGGCAACCACTGCACGATCTATTTCCAATGCTGTGAGAACTGATGGGAATTCTGGATGATGAACTCCTCTGATGAAAAGAAGAAAAACCACCATTCATAAAGCTCACATAAGATTGTTTAAAAAAACAGAAAATTACAAATAGTTCTTTTCAACTAATAACAATTTGAACCATCAAGGCTAAGCAATAAAATTCAAAACATAACTTACCTGTGCCTAACATCATAAATTGTATCCTGAAACTTATTTACAATTATTTGAGGTCTATATCCATGTGGATAATATTTTGACATCAGTAGCTGAAGAGTTCTTTCATCACTATGATTATCACAGCAAAATGCCTGCACTAGGCTCTTTAAACAAGATTCAATAGCCAAAGTCAGTTCAGCATCTTTCGGATGAATGAAAGCACCTAAATAAACATAAGAGACAAGGCTTTACGAGCTGTGTTCCATAACAAAATATCCTGTAGTGCTTTTTTACAACTCCAGGGTTTTGTTTTGTGGTGTTATGGGTTTTTATAAGAATCTAAAATAAACCTTTCATAGAATCATAGAGTGGTTTGGGTTGGAAGGGAGCTTAGAGATCACCTAGTTCCAACTCCCCTGCCATGGGCAGGAACACCTTCCACTTCCACTTGTCCAACCTGGCCTTGAACATTTCCAGGGATGAGGCATCCACAACTTCTCTGGGCAACCTGTGTCAGTGTTTCACCACTCTCATAGCAAGGAATTTCTTCCTTATATCTAATCTAAATCTACCCTCTTTTAGTTTAAAACCATTACCCCTTGCCTTTCACTACATGCCCTTGTAAAAAGCAATTTTTCCAGCTTTGTTGTAGGTCCCCTTCAGGTACTGGAAGGCTGCAATAAGGTCTCCCCAGAGCCTTCTCTTCTCCAGGTTCAACAACCCCAACTCTCTCAGCCTGTCCTCACAGGAGAGCTGTTCCATCCCTTGGATCATTGTTGTGGCCTCCTCTGGACCCACTCCAACAGGTCCATGTCTTTCCTGTGCTGAGGGCTCCAGACCTGGACGCAAGCCTGCAGGTGAGGTCTCATCAGAGTGGAGTAGAGAGGCAGAATCCCCTCCCTTGACCTGCCCGACATGCTGTTTTGGATGCAGCCGGCTTTCTGGGCTGCAAGCACACATTGCTGGGTCATGTTGAGCTTCTCATCAACCAACACCCCCAAGCCCTTCTCCTCAGGGCTCCTCTTAAACCCTTCATCCCCCATCCTGTACTGATACTGGGAATTGCTCCAACCCATGTGCAGGACCTTGCACTTGGCCTTGACGAATTTCATGAGGTTGGCACAAGCGCACCTCTCAAGCCTGTCAGGGTCCCCCTGGATGGCACCCCTTCCCTCCCTTCTTTCTTACAAGGAGGGGGGAAAAAAAAAAAAAGTTAACTAAAAGATAGAAAAACTCCGCAACAGATTAGCTACCCTGAGAACACAGACATATAATTTCTATTCCTCTAGAGATAACTATGCATATTTGGAGGCCTACATTTTCTTCCAAGATATTTGACAGGTCACTACTAGCTTCTAATTAAGGTACCAATTTTATGGCAGCTCAGCAGGAGTGTATCAAGGCAAAGATTGCTTATCAGCAATTTAATGCTTTAAGGGTGAAGGCAGAGGAACAGCTATGCTGTAAGTTAAACAAACATGAAAATTTCCATTATATCGTCTGTCTTCAGTAGTACGTGTGTTTGCACATTCTTACTCTGCAGTAAATGCCAAGTACTTAAGTACTTGGCCTTAACACATCCAGAACATGCTGAAGCCATTACTCCTATTCACAGACTGAAAATAGCATTCACTGTCAGAGCTGGTCAAAAAAATAATGAAACCAAACTTTACTAGAAAACCTCAGTTCGGTGTTACTCCATGCAAAACATGTCAAGTCTGACAAGCCCAAAAGTCAGCCACTGGACATTTTGAACAAAATCTGTCCAAGAGCAGGACAGCAGGTCGGATGCTTAGAGGGTGTGGGGGAGTTGGAGGGGTGCTTTGAAAGTTTACCTTTGTAACGACATAAAATACCTTAACAAAAACAGGCAGAAAATTAAGATAAACAGTAGATGTTAGCTAAACCATGACAATAACCTACCAGGGTAACACCTTTAGTCCAGGAAGTACAGAAGAAAGATATACCTGAAGCTCCTTAAAGAACAAATATTTTTTCTAAAAGATCACTATTTACATTAGCAGCCATGCAATAATTCTAAAGACTGTCTTTTTCAGCAGTCATTCTTACCTAAAGGTCCAACGGGTTTGTGTTTAAATCGCCCTTGCCTATAGGCTGTTTCAACTGCTTCAAGGAATGCTGGTATATGTGGTCCAAATCTTTTGAAGGTGTTTGTTTTACTGTCTTTCAGCTCTCTCAGCTGTTTCTGCTTGGCGTCCAATGCTTCCTTCACATCACAGTGTTCTCTCCTAAAAGACCAGATTTTTTTTTTCAGTAGCAACAGCTTATGAAGCCTTAATTTGATTAAAGTAATTATAAGGTCTCATTTTTCAAGTACTAATAGGACAGTACATCAAGACCTCAATACTCCAATGTACAGATAGCTACAGACATGCAATAATATTTTTATAGTTTCAAAAAACATAAGACAAAAAAGCAAGAAAGAAAATTACTACTTTGCAACAGTTTTATAAGACTTTTTTATTTCTAACAATTGATAATGAACTGATTTTGTTTCTCATTACATGCTTCAACTTCACTCTCTTCTACAAAAGTCTTCAACAGAACACAAAGTAATTGTTGGTTACAATTGATAAAAGATGTTTAAACTAATACATCAAGTGCAATAAGCAGCAATTCTCAAATTTTTTGAGACAAATACCCACATTGCCATAATCCCCTCCGGTAATCATTGTTCCAAGTTCAGGTTTCCAAATCAAAGCCAAAGAGTGCTCTGTTTTTCTATTTCGGGTATGGGCTAACTTGGTATTTGAACCACTTGCATCAAAGTCTCTACAAATTTGCTTTTAACTACAGACATAATAATTAACCCTAAGCGTATCTATTTCCTTGTATCATGTTATATATCTTGTGAGAACGTATCAGGATGTACTCATGTACTAAACAACATGAAAAAATTTAAATCATAGTCTGCCCACAGGTTGATAAGCGAATAAAAGACAGATGGTGAGAGGAAGAAAGAAGGGCATTAAACTGACAGTATGGATTTATATCAGGCTTTAAATTAGTAATACCTTTCACCTTTAACGACAGAACAGTTTTCTTAATTTTCCAGAATTTTCTAAATTAGGTCTTATTGTGCCAAACAGAAAAGTTTAGCAAGTCCTAAGATAAACTAGGGGAAAAAAATAAAAGAATCTGAAGACTAACACCTCAGAGAATGCAGGTATATACGAAGGGACCTCTCATAACTTGAAACAAAGGAAAACAGTTACTCAATAAGCATAACTTACCTATGTCTAACATGTTCTTCCTTACACTTACATATAGCCTGCTGAAACTGGTCCACCTGTTGACCAATCATTATTTCTTCATTGTGGAATACCTTTAACTTTTCCCTTAAGTGTGCAATTTTCCTTTGTTTTTCCAATTTTTCAGGCTCTGAAACCTGATTAGCACTAGAAAAGATCATACTTCAATATTTTAAAACCACACTGATGATTTATAAGTGACACGAACTTTGTTTTATTACCTGTATCATACAAAAGATTTATGTATCGGAAAGTTATACTTAAGATTCTGTATATTTACAATATCTACAAAGCATAAGAACCAATTTTTTAATTTTCTTTGTAATCACACATAACTTTCCCCAGTTACGTTCCTATTATATTTGGTTTAAAGTATATTTGTTTTGCAACACCATGGAAGCTAGAAAATGTATATTATCACCAACAAAAATAAAAGCTTTTTTTCTGCCCAATTATCTCATCACCTTCTAGTCAAGATCTTGTTAGGCAAAGAAGCAGGATCAGAAATATTAAATATTTAATGGGACCCTGCTAGAGTTGAAATAATATTTTGTTATTGCAGATTTTCTCATTAATCAGAAGACCTCACTCCCTGCATACCTATACCTTAATAAACATACACTGTAACCGCTATATCTGTATTTACCCGCTTTTCAGTTCTTCAATTCGTTTACGTAGCTGTTCATCATCTTTTCCCAGACGTTTTAACTCAGTTTTTAAACGATTATAAAGTACCTATGAAGAAAACAGGATACAGTAATTTAATAAATAGAAGCAAGAAATAATTTCAAAAAGAACTACGGTTTGAGTAATAAAGACTGAACTGCATCAAAACAGACAAACATAACTTGAATTTCAAAAATGTGAAAAAGAAGGAATACAAGTTAACTTGAATCATATTTATTTTTGACCTAAGCTTAATATTGCTTAATACCTGTGTAAAGAAATAAAACCTACAGCCCCCAAAGAGAAATTACTTGAAAGCCAGGCAGAAAATTACACCTATTTTGAACTGCACTATGGATTCAGGAAACCTAGACACAGATGGAGAAGTACATATGGGTAGAGCTAGGACAAGATTAAAGCTTTAAATTGGTATGTACTCTGAAAGTTCTTTTTGCCTACCTCAGCTTCATTGACTGCTTTTCTTCTTGCTTGCACATCAGCCTTCAAAGAAATACACTGAGGATGCAGGGCTTGTGCTTCTTCACTTATTGTCATTAACTTGTCTTGTATCACTCTGTACTTTTCTTCAGCTTCGTTCACTTTTACCTTTGTTGCAAAAAGAGAATAATACACAAGTAGTAATGAAGCAAAATTTTCTTCAAAACCTCTTAATGCTACAGAGGAAATATGTCTCAACAGAATCCATCCAACAGCTCTCATTTGCCTTTTTTTTTTTTTTTAACAAAAAGAAAAAGTAAGTCATTGCCACTATGAGTATGCTAAGATGAAAATTAATAAATTAACATACTCAAGAAACCAATGGACTACCAAACCTATGAAGTAAACAGCAACCTTCTTTTCTAGGTCATGGTTTACTCAAACACAGGACTTTTAATACAGTAAGGCCAAGTACCAGGATATGGAAAAAAGTGAGACCAGTATCTGGACAATGTTCCTTCAACACTACACAGACATGTTTGGCCATAAAATAAAAATGTCTCAATTGCAAAACACACACATAAGTCATATAAGTCTTTTTAACATTAAAAAAAAAAAAATCCATGAAAAATGAGTCTCAATTCAGAAAGTTTGGAGGAGTTTTAACACACCAAAAAGTTAAAAAAAAGAAGATGCTTAGTATTTCTCAGCACAAGATATATTTCATAGGTGAATCTGAATGCTTGGCAAAATTATTCTTTCTTGCTACCTACAGAAGTCTTAAGTACCATCCAAAGGGTCTGTTAAATTTCCAGGTATCTCCTGTAATCAAACGCTGATCTTTCCTAAGGCAATGATACCCAAGGAAACCTACATGACAGATCTCTGAAAGATGCTCCAACATTACAGAAATAGGCATCAAATAAGTACTCCCAACAATAAAACAGTTTAAATTACTGTTCACTGGTATATGCAATGTTAGTCATCTCAAATTCCCAGTCAAAATAATATAATCCTTACCTGAAACAAAAGTAGCAGCACAAAAACTACACACACATACCCCTAAACAGCAGAAACCAAAATGTCCTCATATTATTATCCAGTGGAATGTGGAATGCAAATGTTACTGTTAAGTTTTCGATGGCTAAAAAGGTGTATAAATAGGAATGTTCTTAGCTGCTTATGAAAAGCTAAGATTCCCTGTTTCAATAGCTTACAAGCTAAAGGACAATCATAGTTTAAATATTATTTTTATTCTTGAGTCAAGGAGCCAAAACTAGAGTGACATATGGTGTAAACCATGTATGTACCTGGCATTCTTCTATCTTCTGAACAAACTTCTCTGTATTGCCTTCTTCAGCTCTGATGCCGTCTTTGATTGGCTGTATTTCTTTTTCCATCTCACCCACCTAAATAGAAGCATATCTTAGCATGTATCAGAATGTCCACAGCAGACTGGGAATAATTTAAAGTACCTTTCATATGAGGCAACATATTTTAGCAAGACATTTACCACTGCCCATGCCATTTTATGTTTCAAATCTTCAAGATGATTTCGCATCTCATTCACAAATCCAATGCTTTTGTAACGTTCCTTTTTTTCACAATAAAGCAGCTTAAGTTCTTGAAGACGCTAAAAAAAAAAAGAAAGGTTCAATCATTAGTGCAAAAAGCTGTGATATAATATGAGATCTTGGAATTTTTTTTTTTATTTAATGTCACTGAGACCTAATGAAATCAAAACTAGGTAGTTTAACTCCTATAGTTATTTCAATGTTCAGATCTGTACTAATAATTACTCTAGCTTTTAAATACCTCTACTCCTTGTTCTATCTGAATAGATGTATTTTCCTTAGTTTTCATAATAGATGAATAATCTTCTTTCATTTGTTCCAGCTGAGTTGCCTTCATAAAAAACTAAAAAGGAATAAAAAGATGCAGATGTCAGATTCAGCAGCATATCTAAGTGGACCCTAAATAATTACCGTAGAAAGACCACTCATCCCAACCTCTGTGCCTGCTGAACGATACCCAAAGTAAAATAACTGGTGGAGTATTTCTGAATAATGAACTAAGTCAGCAGTGTCCTCTTTTTTTTTTTTTAAAATTTATCCATGTCTTCAGAGAAAAGAAACTTCAAAAAAATGTTCTTCCAAGTGGATGACTGCTACAATCAGATAGTGTCTGGGGTGGAATTAAGTTACTTCACAGCAACTGGTATGATGCTGCCTTTTAGATGTGTGACCAAAACAATGCTGATAACCCACTGTTTTAGCTATTGCTGAACAGTGTATAGCATCAAGTCCTCCTCTGTTTCTCACTCCACTCTCTCAGTGGATAGACTAGCAGGGTGTGCAAGTGGTTGGGAGTGGATACAACCAGGCAGATGAACGCAACTAACCAAAGAGGTATTACATTCCATAAAATGTCACTGTCATGATTTAGCCCCAGCTGGCAACTAAGCACCACACAGCTGCTCACTCACTCCCCCCTGGTGGGATGGGGAAGAGAATCAGAAGCATGAAAGTGAAAAAACTCGTGGGTTGAGATAAAGACAGTTTAACAGGTAAAGCAAAAGCCGCACATGCAAAGCAAAACAAGGAATTCATTCACCACTCCCCAGGGGCAGGCAGGGGTTCAGCCACCTCCAGGAAAGCAGGGCTGCATCACATGTAACGGTTACTTGGGAATCCAAGAGATTGATGAAGATATTAAAGAGTACTGGTCACAGTACAGACCACTGAGTGATACTGCTTGTCACCAATCTCCATCTGGACACTGAGCCATTGACCACTACCCTTGGGATGTGACCATCCAACCAATTCCTCATCCACCCAACAGTCCACCCATCAAATCCATCTCTCTCCAGTTGAGAGAGAAGGCTGTTGTGGGGGACTGTGTCAAAGGCCTTACAGAAGTCCAGACAGATGACATCTGTACCTCTTCCTTTGTCCACTGATGTGATCACTCCATCACAAAAGGCCACTAGGTTGGCCAGGCAGGACTTGCCCTTGCTGAAGCCATGCTGGCTGTCTCAGTTCACCTCCCTGCCCTCCATGTGCCTTAGCATAGCTTCTAGGAGGATCTGTTCCATGATCTTCCCAGGCACAGAGGTGAGGCTGACAGGTCGGTAGTTCCCAGCATCCTCCTTCCTACCTTTTTGAAAAATGGGTGCAATGTTTCCCCTTTTTCCAGTCTGCAGGGACTTCATCTGACTGCCAGGACTTTGTAAGTATCATGGAGAGTGGCTTGGCAACTACCTCAGCCAATGCCCTCAGGACTCTGGGGTGCATCCTGTCAGGTCCCATAGACTTATGCATGTTCAGGTGGTCTCAAACCTGATCATCTCTTACAGTGGGAAGGACTTTGCTCCTCCAGTCCCCATCTTGCAGTCCATCCACTCAAGAGGTGTGGGAAGAGAGACTGCCAGTGAAGACTGAGGCAAAAAAGACTTCCCCCAGCTTTTTATTGCTACGCATGATGTCATATGGTATGGAATATCCCTTTGGTCAGTTGGGGTCAGCTGTCCCGGCTGTGTCCCCTCCCAACTCACTGTGCACCTCCAACCTACTCACTGGTGGGGTGGGGTGAGAAGCAGAAAAGGCCTTGACTCTGTGTAAGCCCTGCTCAGCAATCACAAAAACATCTCTTATTATCAACGCTATTTTCAGCACAAATCAAAAACATAGCCCTATACTAGTTAATCTTCTTCATAGCAGCTATCCCAGCTGAAACCAGCACAGTCATGATCAGCAATAAGAAGGGAGAGGAGAGGGTTTACGGGTGTATACCCACCTTTTGCTTGGGAACTGGCTGGGCATCAGCCTATCCATGGGAGGTGGTGAGTGACTCCCTTTGTATCTCTTGTTTGTTTTGCTTACTTTCTCTCTTCTTCCAGCTTTTCCTTCATTTTTTAAACAAGTCTTATCTCAACCCACAAATTTTCTTGCTTTTACTCTTCCTTTCCTCTTGCCTCATCCCAAGCAGAGGGCAGCACGGAAGGGAAGTGAGTGAGTGGCTGTGTGGTGCTTAGCTGCTTACATGAGTTAATCCACAACAGGTCATTAAAATTAAGAATTCTGATTTTTTTTTTTCCTCCAAATGCCACCTCTAAAAATTTGAAATCAGTATTTTAATGTTTAATCAGAATGTTAAATTATTTTTCTTACCTTGTACTTGTCACCTTCATTTTTAGACTGTAAAAAGTGCTTACTCATCTCTTGGGTTAAAACAGACACAGGATTATCTACCTGTAAAAATAAATTACTTTAATTTTAAGTTAAAAAGTTCTCATATAACTGCATATGAAAATGAGCAAACCATCTCCCTGTTCCGTGCCCAGCAATTCAGTAATAAGCTTGAGAGAGGCAGATCCAGAAATTAAGATTTCTGCTCCTCTTACCCTTAAAAAAAAAAAAAACACAAACAAAAAAAACCCCACAAAACAAACCCTAACAACAAACAAACAAACAAATTTAAAAAATACAACTCCATCAAGATTGCTCACAGATGATAGCAAATACTTATCTGTCTAGGACAGAATCTTATTCTGCATTTTATGAAGTATGAATTTCAACTTTCTTTTGCCATTTTATTCAGTCTTGAAAGAACACAGAAGAGGTGAACCTCTCTTCATTTAATAAAATGGAACATTGTTTTTTATTTGAAGAATTATAACATAACATGCTGATGTCTTAAATTGCACAGAACTGAAACACTATAACAATTACCTGTATATTGAAGTGATCCAGTATTCCTATGAGTTCATCTTTCTTTGAAGAAATTAAGGTCCCTAATGGTAAAAAAAGAAAGGAAAAATACCAATAGGTCCAAAGCAGAGAGACATACAATGCCCTAGCCTTTTGTTCAATCTAGTGGTTCTTAGTAAATGTGAAAAATGAGATTAGTTTTTTTGTAACACAGTTTAGTCCTATATAAGAAACACTGTTTGGCTGAGTTTTCTAATTTTTCCAATATAATTGCATTTGTACATGAAGTCCCTCCTTGCCTCATAAACCCACTGTGACAGAATTTAGGTTAATCAGCAAATTCAACAAAAACTCAGAAAGACTTAAAAATATGTTCAGCCTCATCACACAAGCAGATTTTCATAAAGACGATACTGTATGACGTCACATCATGCAGAACTTGACACAACTACTGTCATGCTAAAATATTCTTAGTCTAAGGTAAACACAAAAAAAATAGACATCATTATCCTTGGATGATGAAATGAGAAACATCATCCTGTACTAACAACAAGGCATTTAAAGCAATGAAAACATTTGAAGAGCTTCTAAGACTGAGAACAAAACAAAACTACCACCAACCAGATTTGCTTTTCAGTCTGTAATTTCTGCTTCCATCCAGATTAATATGCTGATTCACAATAATAGAGCTGCCATATACTTCTGGTTTAAATGCATCTCTACCTTGGTTTCGCAATGTTATGGAAATATCTGCAGAACTAAACCATAAAAATAATAAAACAGACAATTGGCATTAGTTCCAAACGTTTAAAAAAAAAAAAAAATCAGAACATTCTAACTTTCCACAAAAATTGTCATGCCTTGTACGGGTCACAACTGGAAGTCAGTCATAGTACCTATCAGAACAAGATATATCTATGTTGTTTGAGCCAAAACAGCATTGCAGACACATGGCCAGAAAGGCTGCCACACACTGACTTGTTTGCACCTTCTATACTTCAGATAAATCATGAGCCAAAAGCAAATAGTTGTGAGATTTCCCCCACCCTCCCTTCCCATCCATGTGCTCCTTCTTTAGGTTGCAGAACCAAGTTGCTTTTTGGTTTTCCTCCTGTCCCCAAATCGGTTTCTGTAGAAAACAGTTGCTTAGCTTCTACAGCCACCCCTAACCAAAGTGAGCCTAGCACAGAGCTTGATGTTACTTTTTTGCCAGCAACTATTAAATGTAACAACCACCATCCAGGACACTTGCCTGCAAGTGACTTTGCCTGTACAGCTTGCTGGAGCGTGTCCAGAGAAGGGCAACAAAGCTGGTGAGGGGTCTGGACCACAAGCCTTCTGAGGAGTGGCTGAGGGAACTGGGGTTGCTCAGTCTGGAGAAGAGGAGGCTGAGAGGAGACCTTATCACTCTCTACATCTACCTGAAAGGGGGTTGTGGTGAGGTGGGTGTTGGTCTCTTCTCCCAACTAACCAGCGATAGGACGAGAGGAAATGGTCTCGAGTTGTGCCAGGGGAGGTTTAGATTGGATATTAGGAAAAATTTCTTCAACGAGAGGGTGGTCAAGCATTGGAACAGGCTGCCCAGGGAGGTGGTGGAGTTGCCATCTCTGGAAGTGTTCAAAAAACGTGTGGATGTGGCGCTTCAGGACATGGTTTAGGGAACATGGTGGCGCTGGATTAATGGTTGGACTTGATGATCTTGAAGGTCCTTTCCATCCTAGTGATTCTGTGGTTCTGTGAGAGTAGTATTTGTTCTAACTGCTGCTTGCAGATGCTTTCTTTGTGGTTTCACAGCCTGGTCATAAGGCAAACCTTTCTAATAAAGGCCTGAGAGAGTTGGCATTATTCAGCCTGGAGAAGGCTCCAGTACTTCCTGCAGCCCTCCAGTACTTCAAGGGGGCTTATAAGAAAGATGGGGACAGACATTTTAGCAGGGCCTGTTGTGACAGGACAAAGGGTAACAGTTTTAAACTAAAAGACAGTAGATTTAGGCTAGATAGAAGGAATAAATGTTTCTCAACGAGGGTAGTGAAACACTGGCACAGGTTGCCCAGAGAGGTGGTCGATGCCCCATCCCTGGAAACGTTCCAGGTGAGGTTGGACGGGGCTGTAAGCAACCTGATCTACTTGAAGATGTCCCTGCTCATTGCAGGTGGGTTGGACTAGATGGCCTTTAAAGGTTCCAACCCAAACTATGCTATGATTCTATGAAATATTCTATAGCAGAATGCTTAAGGTGTTCTTCTGGAAAAGATGAGATGTTATTTCACTTTTGAATTCAGATTTTCTGTTTCTCAAGTGAACGCTGAAACATTAAGTTGTTATACGTAAGGGAGGTACTGCCAACAATTTTACTCCAAGGACCTCTGAAAGGAAAAGCCTGGGGCACTGAGTTACAGCTTTATGTAAATGTAAACTTTTAAACATCCTCCCCTATCTTTTTATTAATTCCCCTAATCATGATATCCCCACTCTTGCAGCAGACATGAATCCACTTCCTGCATGTTTAGTAAACCACCTGTCAAGGTCTTTATATTGTATATTCATTCATGTCACCAGAAAGGCAGAAAAAGAATTAACCTCATTGCTCACAGAACAATGATAACTAGTTTCCTATGAATTTTTTCTAATGAACTCAATTTTTCTGTAGGATATTCAAGTACATTATAGAAGCAATACACAAGAACTGGGCAAAACGCAGGACATTATCACTATGTTAGCTAGTTCAGAGATAACGGTATACTACTGGTAAATTACTGGTAAAATTTCTGATGTGGTTTGTGTTTGTAGTTTTGGGGTTTTTTGGTCTAAATGTGGTCTCTTCAGTGTTATGCTTTTTATTCAAATCTGGTAGATCCAATAAGAGAACAGAGAAAACGAAGACAAATAGAAAACTGATCAGCTAACCTGAATCAAAATCACTAAACAACATGTTCAACCTTAAAACTTTCTCAGTTTTACTTACGTCTCTCCATCTCGTACAAACATTTTTAATGAGGAACCTCTATTAGTTGCAGTGGCTTTTCCACCAAGGCCAACAATTAGAGCAGTTAATACAGAACTTTTTCCACCTGTAATAGAAGCATTGAACTTTTAAAAAAAAAAATCTTGTAACTCTTTATCCAGTTTACCCATATTACAGATTTTGTTTGACTGCTTATGTGTTCATGGACTTAAAGTCCAAATTCTGTCTTTATTGAACAAACACATAAAATAGCAATAACTCTAGAAAAATATCCACCACTTCCAAGGTTCTCCCTTAAAACAAAACAAAAAAAAAACCCAAAACATTCTGAGCCAAACTTCTGTTAATTCTATTTAGCAATTTGCATTCAACAAGATGCCCTACGTCAGAAGGAAAGAATCTCCCCTTCCTTACAAGCATACAGAAAACATGTATACAACAAAAGAAATCAAAAGTATATTACCATTTATATAATCATCTGAAAGGTTTTAAGCTCCCTTTCAAATTTTATGTTTAATTTTTGAAATTCTCTCTCCAAAAGAAGCAAACTTGCATAAATAAGTATCACTTCCTTCTCCTATAACAGTTGCTATATGACACATACTTGGAAAATTACTGTGCATTTAATAATGAACATATGATTACATTTAGTTTAAATATAAATTTATGTATGATTTAGGTATGAAAAGATTTATATTCATAGTATCTTTTGCAAATCTCCAAATTTGAAGACCTAAATTTTTCACCAGCCTTGAACTACTGGGATAGACTTGTGCGGTTCCCAAGTCCAAAAGTGAATCTGTCTCCATTCTGAAAAGATAGCTAGTAATTCTTTTTCAAATAAAAATTTCATCTTCCAAATTATAGAACAAAAGTGTTCTTTGACAAAGAAATGATGCAACTAATACTTACTTCCATTGTTTCCAACAACAAAATTGAGATTTGATCCAAACTGAAAAGGCCCCAACATCGAATGGCACATAAAGTTCTTTAGCTGGATACTTTCAATTATCCCAACTTCCCCTGCAGTCTAAAGAATTAACAATTAAAACTGGTGTATGTATGCATTTTGATGAGATATTAAAAAAAAACCCACTATGATGAGAATCCAAACAGCTGCACTATATGAAACACGAATAGTTACAAACTACAAGGAAATCAGAAGGGTTTCATGACACTATGAAAAGTTGCTTGCTACAGAGCAGTTATGTAATAAAATGAGAGGAAAACAGTTATCAAAGCTGATCACTCACCCGTAGTAACTTTCAGTTCTCCCCATAACTAACTTAGAATTAATACAATATAAAAAATTAAGATCATAGGTTCTATACAAGTGTCATAGCAGTAAAGAGCATCATAGAAAGATTTTTTTGTTACTTAAATAATACCATTTGTGAGAATTCTTAGCACAGCCTAGAACAAGGGAAATTAAATTAGATCAGGAACGAGGAAATGAAACTAGAAATGGGACAGCCCACTGTTCAACTGATGAGGTATTGTTTTCACAGCAAATTTTAGTTTTGTCGCCAGTGCTTTAGACAAGCAATGTTTTCTAAGAAAGCAAAGTCCTCAGAAAAAATAAACAAACAAATGACACAGAGCAGCTGCTGTTCAAGAAAATGAAGTGAGGAATAACTCATCTGCATATAAAAAAATCAACCACGGTGTCTTATAATACACACAGTATCCGTAATTTCAGCAATTATTTTTTTAAAATCCTCCATCAAACTGGAATCCAACTATTACAGAAGACTACAAAAAAAGTGGTATTTCTGTTTTCAAGTTTCATTTTCATCAAAATATGCATTTCAAACACTTGATTTTTTTAGTCATTTGAAAGTGTCAGCTATGCAAAACAAACAAGTACTTGGTGCTTCTTCTAGTAAATAATTTGTTTTCTCAATATTGTCTCTGCTTTTATTACAACCATAAACCAAATATACCATACTTCTATCAAACAAAATCTGTTTCCTTTATTTGGTTATTTGACAGCCTCAACAGTATTCTGGTTTTATAGAATGAATACTACTATTTTATGATCAAGTGTTATAACTACATGACTCAAAAGATGTACGGTAATATGAACTCATGCAGAAATCCTCTTTGCAGACATTACCTCGAGCTTCTTTTATCTTGGTTCCACTGAAGGCTACATGCAAGACGTTTATTTCAACATCAACCAAATGCACATAACTTTTTTTATATCAACTTTTTCTTATATCTCCTCCCTGCAATTTTTTAAACAACTTACCGACAGTAAAGAGAAATTACTACCAGCTGAAGACTGTGAATTTTCTTCTTCAGTAGACTCATCGCTATGTTCATCTGTGTATTCTTGTCTCTGTCTTTTGTGGGATCCAGGCTTTGAAATACTTTCTTCCTTTCTCTTGCCCATGGGTACTGAAAAATGAAAGTAAAGAAAGATTGTAGGTTTCAGTCTTCTAGATGAAAACATACCTACAGATGATAGCACAGACATACCAATTTATTTACTTTGGTAAAAGAAATATTAAGATCATAGCAAATGTTGCAAGAAACGAATGTTTTTTCAGTACTGAATTCTCAGTGAATTTAAGCCTAAGCTTACTATGAAGAAGTTGTATTAGAACGAAAGAAACACAACTTCATTATTCTAATCAAGCTGAATTTTTTTCTTGATTAGCAACAAAACCAACCTTGATTCTGTTTTCCTTGCTACATTAGGCTTTGGGATATTTGCTGGAGTTGTTTTTGGTTAGTAATGGAGTTGAAGATGAAGTTGTAAAAAGTACATAACTATCATAATATGATCAGCAGCATCAATGCACATTTGATTAAAGTCAGCTGCGCAGCCAAAGAGAAAATGTATCAATTATGTGGTTGACAAATGCCTAGAAAAGTAATATGCAGAACACATTAAAACAAAATAAAGGAAAATTCAGATTCATAGCATTGCCCCTGTGCTGTTTCTTGCACACAGCCACCCTGCTTTTGTGTAAAGGTGGCAGTGTAATGTGATCACAGTAAACTGTGAACTGCTATTATTTTACTAATGCAGGCTAACAATTCTCTATATAGAGAACATACATCCACATTTTGTCTGCAAATGAATAAATAACACACAAACTTCCTGCACTAATGTGACTGGTCAGAAATGAATCCTGCAAAAGTAACAACGTCTACCGAAGTCACATAAAACTGAAACAACAGGCATCAAGATTAGTCAAAATCTCACATTTTCTGTAACTGTAATCTTAGGGAATGTTTTTTTATTCCCCCAAAAGTACATATTACATTCTTCATACCTAGAGTCCCAAAGCACTACACAAAACAGGAAAGTTCACATACTTTTGCCCAAAGTAGAAGCAAGGTCCTATTTATACAAAGGCAATGCACAATCTTTTTATTTGCCAGTAGTTAAGTCATCTACTGGTAAGTGTCCAAAACAAGCCAAAACTGACATCAGATGCACAGTCTTCCGATGTCAAAAAGTTTCTGAAATGGAGTATGCTCTCCTACTCAGACAACTTTGTTTACTAGAATTTAATCTAGGGCTGCCTTTTAGGAAAGGTGGCAGCGAACTTAAATACATCTCACCTGTACGAGCAAAATTCAGAGGCATTAAATGTAATTAATATCCACTGCTATAGAACGATCACTGCAGGACACATGGCCTAAGAGTAGGCTGAGTTTATTTAAAAAAAATAAATAACTTTTTTTTTAGATGGGGTGGAGCACAGGAAAGCAAAGAATGACCAGCATTAAAGACATTGCAGGCCCAAAGTAGCTAACCACGTGTCATGGTTTGAGACCAAACTGACTGCGTGGAGATTAAACACACTGGGGGCTTGGACACCAGAACACTTATAGTCACAGATACATTTAATGATAATGAGTGACCACCTCCTTGTCCCACAGGACAGATGGGACAATCCAGGAGAAGGCAGGCAGGTCAGTCTAACAGTTCCTGGGTCCTGCAGGGGAGATGACACGATCCATGAGAGCGCTGCGTGGATCAGCACCGCTGTTCCAGCTGTGCAATGCACAGTCCCAGAGCCCCATGGGGCCCCCTTGTTAAAGCTTTTGGGGGCCCCCCCATATCTCCTCTGTGGGTCTTGCTCCACATTCTCTCTTTAAATGTTTTAAGATTAATAACTTGAAGAATCCCCAGAGAATTCAGTGAAATAAAGACTGTTAAATTACAGATTTAGTCACAAGAACTAGCTGTAAGAACAAGAGAGGAACAGCCTTTCCTCCCTCTGCCTCTTCTGTCTCATCTCCCTGAGTTCAAGCAACTCTTTACACAGCACAATAATAAGCTGTCTCAAGGCACTGATTCTACTGAAAATTAATGCAGGCAAAAACTTTTTTGTTTTTAAACAAGGTAAGTTCCCAACCATTTCACCATGCAGATCAGTTCGTTTGGGTCACTGTGGAGAGAGTGCTTTTTTGAGCAGCTTCTTTTACTTGTGTCAGCTTAATGCTTGGGTCAGACTACAGCTTCATGTCAACTGGTGAAAGGTCAGATAGCTCATACTACCGATCATCACAGAAAATAGCAGGTATTACACAAAATACCACGACATTAAAATCTGTTACATCATTACAAAGAGTATTTAATTTCCATTCCAGATATTCACTGACTGTTTTATAAACTACACTGTCTAATAATTCCCTCATTAATTTTCTTTGACACAGCATCTAAATGATAATGAAAAAATAATATCCATCTCTTTCCATTAAGTGCAATTAATAAAATTCAAAGCAAATGCACAAATGCAATGAACTTCCCATCTGACATTCTTGTAATAATTTCGTACGGCAGGGATTTCGGATCAAACAGTAGATTATTATGTCCATTAAGTATTTACAGGGAATCTGTCATTTCCATTTTATGTTACACAGTTCAATACCAGACACACAGAAACCAAGGAGCAAATACACTTCATGATTCAGTTACATACCTTTTGCTATGCTACTTTCGGTTTCCTACATAAACACGTCTTTATGTTTAAATTACTCAGACCAGGAAAGAGACACTTGTATGCTCTTGTAATTCATCCATCACCCCAATATGAAGACAAGCATGCATTCAATCTGCTATTCCATTGAAATCTCTCTCTAGAAAGAAGGGAAAACACAAGATTTAAATATTGTAATTATAAACATCCAAACTAAAGATTGGAGCTGTGAGTTCCAACGCTATATGGTCATTTAAGAAAAAGAGAGCATAAAAGTCGAAAACAGAACAAAATAACCTAAAAGAAAACTCCCTCACACAATCTAAGCATGACGAAGGCAAAGGACAGAACAGTCTGCACCCCGGAACTCTTGAAGAGCTAGTACTGCAAACAAAACTTAACTAAAGCCACAAGCAAGTTTTACTGAAGTAGCCTCAGAGATTATTATGACAAGTACCAGTGGATGCAATACCTACATTGAGTACAAAAAAGCCAGAAGAAAAGAGAAACTGACTGCAGCAAGGAGTCATCCACTAACAAGACTTCCAAAGAAGCAAAGCTTTAAAATGTAAAGGAAGAAATAATCAACATCCAAAAAAACACCCCATAGAAAATGACACCTATATTTGAATTTTATCTTTAGATCATCTTGACATTTTTGACAGAAAAAGTTCCTTTTTTTTTTTTTTTACATTAATTGCTCCCAAAACTCTCACACCAAGACACACCTAATTTTCTTCATTAAGCTTTTAATTGAAAAAAATCCTTTACTTCAGTCTCGGCACCGCTTACCATGACTTTAACAATAGTTTGGGACTAACTATTCGAGGCAAAGGAAAAGCAGCCGATCTGACCTATCTGAAGGTTATTAAAATGTGTAGCACTATATTGGAAACAATTAAAGTGGCACAAACATACATTAGTACAAGTACTTTAAGATATGTAGAATAATGAGAAGCCAACAATGGACACTACTGACAAACATTAACAGAAGGTTTTTTTAATGGACCAGGCATCATATTTAAAAACCAAAATTTAAATTTATGTTTATATTGCAATACAAAGTAGGACTATGTTAACAGAAACTTGTGATGACAGAGTCAGGAACATTAATAATTCAAACGAGAACCTGACTGTTATTGAGAAAGACAAAATAAAAGTACTTATTTAAGACAGAAAATGAACTTCGCTATCATGGAATGTAAAAGCATACAGCTAGGAAGAAAATCTGGAGCTATAAACTGGGAACAAATAAGGGCAAGACAGATCCAATTATAAAAAAAAAAATCACAGGATCACTACAAGTAATTGTTATGCACATAACGAGTGCACGAAAAAAATGCAATCCCCAAATGTGCTGTATAAAGCTATTAGGACTATTACAAGTCATAGCAGAAAAGTATTTACCCTGTTAACATCGAAGTATGGGAAAACAGAGGCTGCATCCACTGGAAGCAACGTGCATTGATGCCCACCCATGTTCCAACGTAACCAATGGCATCTTTTTCCACAGTTCCCATTGCAGTGCAGGACTACAACTGTTTTCCCCTTTCCCTATCTGGCTAGTCACGGTCGGCCTCACTCAGAGCAGACACAACCAACCTACTGCCACCAAAACCACTCCACCGGTTTTCTAGCAGCCTCCTGTTGGCCTGCTGTCCGCATAAGGCAGGTAGCAGCTGCTGCTCAGAACATCCACTTCAACCACTCTGCACCCAGACCTGCTGCAACCTGGATTGCCTTTCGTCCAGGTAGCAAAACAGAGGCAGCGAGAGGACGTCGGAGCAGACCTACGGCAGGATGAGCGCAAGATCTGGGAGAAAAGCAAAGGCATAGGCTTGGAGAAGAGGAAGAAAAGAGTTGTGGTCTTCTGCTGATGTATAGCACACTACATTTGTGTAAACAGACACAAAGACAGTGATAAGTAAATTACAAAGTAACTCTAGTGGTTTATAATAATGAAGGAAGGGAACATACACTGTTGTACTCGAAAGGCACGTGTTTCAGAGGACTGAAGTCAGAAGCCTAGCTTCATAGACCACAGCAGAGTGCCATACATTTTAGAGGCTATCCAAACCAGATGCCCCGTGTTAGACTACATGACTGACAATTCACAGCCAACGCACAGGAAGTCTACACCATCCCATCGAGCCACTGCAAAGGCACTGTGACAACAGCAGCACAGAAGGCAGCTCCGACTCCCCTGTGGGGAGGCAGAAAGAAAAAGAGGCAGAAATCCCCCCGCCTCACACCTCCAATCCCACGGGTGTCTCTTGCTTGGCTTAGAAGGAGCCACTCACCTCCCAGAGAAGCGACACTGGTCCCTCCGCAGCTGGAAAGCCCAGGCGGCGGCGGCAGCCGCTGCCCTGTGCTTACGCTCTTCCTCCCCGCCTTCGCAGCGCCGGCTGCCGATGGGCCGCGCCGGGCACCCGGCGGGGAGCCCTCACACCAGGCAGGGCAACCGTGCTGGGCAGCGGGCGGCAACGGCCGGCTGCGGCTTCCGGCGTGCCCCCGCAAGACCCTCTGCGCAGGCCACCCCGGCGCGGGCAGGGTCGGCGCGGCGGGGCACGGGGCTCCCAGCCCAGCCCAGCTCTGACACTGCACGCCGGGCCGGGGGCAGACGCCACCGCCTGCCCTGCGGCCGGCCGGCCTCCCTCCCAGCCGCGCCCCGCTCCCAGACAACAGAAGCGCCCCCAGCCACCACGGCACCGGTCGCCCGCCCCTCGCCTACCTCTCCTCAACGTCGGCGGGGCCGTTACAGCCGCCGCGAGCTCTAGCCCTGGGAAGGTCCTACGCCGCGCGCAGCGAGAGGGTGGAAGCGCGGGACGGCGCGGTCACCCGGCAGCAACGGAAGAGCCGCCGCGGGCGCGGCGCCTGCGCGCTCCCACCCTGCGCCCCCAGGGGGCCGTTTCCGTGCGCCCGCCATTTTCGGAGGGGCGGAGCTGCCGCTGGGGCGGCGCCTGCCGGGGACGACCGTTTGAGGCTGAGGAGCGCGGCGCGGGTGAGCGGTCCTTCCCTCCCCGTCCCTGTGGACAGCCGCGTGAGCAAGCGGCTGGGCCTGCTCGGGGCTCAAACCGGGATGTAAGTGTCTACCGAACCCTTCCACGAAGGTTGAGTCGCCTTCGCCGGAGGCGTTGGGGGCCTCACGGCGCCCCGGCCTCAGCTCCGCAGGCGTCCGTTCGCGGGCGGGAAGGAGGGAGCGTTGCGAGGGAGGAGGCCCCTGCACCAAACCTGGAGTCCGGGCGTTGGGCCCGCAGTCCTCTCGAGCGCCCTCCGGAAGGCTTGTCCTCCCTCGGAGACAGCGGGTCAGGGAAGCGCCCGTGCGTGTCTGTGCGGCGCATCATTCTCTCTAGCACGCGTCGGGGCGGGAGTTTTAGATGCTTGTACTCAAGATGCCTGCGTGTCTGGTTATTTCGCTTTCAGGCAACTTCTCGGTTTTGTTTTCGTCTCGGGGGGGGCGGAGGGAGAGGAAAAGTAGGAGGTTAAGGAGGAATCTGTAAAATGCTGAAGCACGTCACTGCTGTGCTTCAGGTGCTCAGATTTATTGCCAAAGCTGTGCCAGGCTAGAGGAGCACAGAGAGGAAGTGGGAAAGTTGGTAAAAATGTGTCGTGGGCTGCCTTCTTTTTTTATTTTTTCCTTTTTTTTTTTTTTTTTGAGGCCTCTGGGTCAGACATATAGGTTATGCTTGGCAGTCTTTGCAAGTTACTTTGGCAATGAGTGAAAGCATATCTGCGTGAACAAAACTTGTGTTAAATGTCTTCTGTAGTTGTTTTCCAGTAACTGGCTTGCTTTTCTGTCTGTGTAAAAAAAACTTAGTAGAGCAGAATATAGTCTTAAAACACGATTTATAAAACATAAAAGCTATATAGCATTCAGGCTCAATGCAAAATTGAGAAGGTTTTTCATGAGCTTTTTTACATTATATTTCCTGTCAATGATCTTATAATAGCATAGTGTCTTCAGTGATTTGTAAGTATATGAAAACAATCAGATTCAATCTCCCTTCTTTGGAAGTTACTGTCTCTCTAAGAAGACTGGAGGCTTGTGATGGATGAAGCTCCTCAATAAAATCTGAATACACAAGTCACTCCTATTAAAAGTAGTAGATCTGTTTGTTTACAGGGTACAGATCTAAATATTTTACAGAATGTGCTCAAAAAAGCAAGGACTAGTAGGTTGCACAGGCTTTCATAGCTCAACCTTAGCTATACATTGAAAGGGGGTAAGGAAAACTTCTATCCTCAAATAACAATACCTCCTCTCATCATGAAAAAAGTGGGGTTTTTTAGTCTTCACGGTTTTTATACTTTTTTCTTTATTATTTGTAATCTTACAAAATGTGTTTTTAGTGTATTTGTCTTTCCTGTTATTTAAGTACCATGTGACATTCCATAACAATGTTTAGGAAAACACTGACACAGTTTTTTGTTAAAAAGTCTATTGATGTAGACTGGCAGGAACCAAATGATAACATCAAAAAAGACATCTCCCTTTTTTGCTAGGTGTTCTCTTGTTAAAATCCCCTGAAGCTGAAGATCACACTTGTCTTTTGAGACCGTTTGGATGCCTTTAATTAGCCTCCCCTATGCATCAGAGAAACTGATCATCCTGGATCCTAAAAAATTAGGCCATGCATTTGCATACTTTATATTTTTAATTAATTTTATGTGCTTGAGATATAGCAACAACAAAAGCAGTACATTATGCCCTGTATGCATACGACTAAAATCAGGTTGAGTGATTGAAGTAGTTAAAGAAATGGATTAGAGAAACATGATTTCTGTTGAAAATAAATCTTAACATGAGAATTTTATTTGAAAACAACCCAGAATTCCTGCAGTGGCAGAAATTATGTTTTATTGATTAGCTGCCTTGCTTTAAAACTGTTCTAGAGTATAAAATAACACATCCTACAAAGACAGGCTTGCTATTCTGACAGACTGTGATGGTGTTAAATGTGGAAGATTGCTGAATTTAACATGGCTGTGTTCACTATATGCCGCAAGGTGGCATAGCTCCTCATGTGCCTGAAGCAGATCTCAGAGCACAGGCAGCTAGCTCATCTACTCATGATTGATTTATTCAGAGGAGGGTTTGATTATATCCGAATATGTGGTATTTGCAAACTCAGGATGAAACAAATACAAAATGTTCCAGATTTTCTTTGATTTTTATCTTATACAATTGAGGGAGAAACAGGAAAAGTAGAGAAATAAGTGTGAGGCAAACTTTGTACAGTACGACAGTGCAGGAATAGATTGGTATTGTGAGAGGGGAAAAGCAGAGTATGTGTTAGAGGTCTTGTATAGAAGTGGCAAGGTATGAAAAGCAGAAGAATAATGAAAAAGGAAAGAAAGAAAATTAAATCCAGTAATGGGACAGCATGGAGAATAAAGCTATGTAAGTAAAGTTAGATAAGAGACAACGAAATATACTACTTAATAGCTATATGTTTTCAGCTGGCATTCATTAATAGGTAGTGCCAGTCACACAATACCAAATTAAAATAGTTGTCCTGGTTTTGACAGTAGTAAAAATATATACACTAGCGTGTTTCTGCAATTGCAGTGTTATAAATGTCTCAGAGTGTTTGTTGGAAGTGACCTCTGGAAGTTACCAATGCTGATTCCCTGCTCAGAGGGGGACTTCCACCTGTATGGGATTAAATCAGTAAGACAGTATGCTGGCTGGATGTTGAAAGTCTCCAAGAATGGAGATTCTGCAACCTTTGAGTAACCAGTACCCTCTGTCATTTTTTTCCTGAAGTCCAACTTGAATTTCCCAAGCCGGAATCTGTGGCTCTTATATCATCTTGGAATACTAAGGAGAATTTTACTTCTGTCATCATTGTAAATATTCCTCAAGTATCTTTAATCTACTTCTATGTGAACAGAAGCATTTTAATGTGAATCCTACTACTTCAGATCAGGAAGTAATTCCCGTGAGAAGTGTGTTTTTTCTT
Source organism: Phaethon aethereus (assembly GCF_964289735.1). Lineage (NCBI taxonomy): Eukaryota > Metazoa > Chordata > Aves > Phaethontiformes > Phaethontidae > Phaethon > Phaethon aethereus. Next base: position 86,407 of record NW_028114043.1, on the reverse strand, counting down.
TGTTTTTAAGTAAAGCTTGGATTGTGCATATGTAAGGGACACGTGAGACCTGAAAATGTTTTTTGGTTTTGTTTTCCTCCAAGTGAGTTTGTTTTTATTTATGTTCCGGCTATTAGCAATGAAAATGTACAATCCAAAGACAATATTTAGTAATAAACCATCTGTGAACTGGAGTCACTACACACTTAGAAGGCTTGATTGCAAGTGTTCTTGGCTCATGAAAGTAAAACTGATAACGACTAAATATTTGTTTTCCAAACCTAACGTTCATGTCACACTTCATGTTATATTCTGAAAGTATTTTATTTTGTTTGGTCTTCACAGCAAAAATCTTCATGCTGACAACCAAGCAGCTGAAACAATGGGAGTGACTAACCTGTGGCAAATCCTTGAGCCTGTGAGACAGCCTGTCAACTTGAGCAGTCTCAAAGGAAAAACGCTTGCTGTTGATTTAAGTCTGTGGGTTTGTGAAGCACAGACCGTTAAAAAGATGATTGGAGTAGTCACCAAGCCACATCTGAGGTATGGTATCCATATAAATTGTTGTAGCCAAAAGTCTTGGAGCCGTATAGTTTAGGTACGATACTTATTCTAAATTTAAGACTACCTCCAAAATTCATATGACTGTGTTGTTTAGCTTCTGTTGTTATCACTTGTGCTACATGCGTAAAGGGTTTGAAGTGAAGACTCCATCGTACTCTCTGAATTCAGCTTAGTGATTGGGTGCAAATAGAAGTTCTTGGGCCCAGCTTGCTTTGTCTCGAGGCCTCGATGGTAGATGAGATGGATGTCAGCAGAACCATGTTTGTCTTACTGTGGTATAGCACTGTGTGATATACAGATTATCGAGGAACACGAACCAGTGTGCTAATTCCTATATATTTCTGAGTCTGTGTAATGGAAGGTAGTGTGAGAGTTTCAGCTGTTTATCACAGCAGTTTGGATGCTAGTCAATTCAGAGCACACTGAGTTATTAGCTGCTATTAGACGTTCCTGCGGCTTCTGTTGAATCCAGCTGATATGAAATATCAGCATCTTCTGAGAATAATTTCTTAAAATGTTACACTTATGACCTCAAATGGATAATTAACTAAAACTTGAAGCATGACCAAAGTCATTACTTCCGTATAGTAGGATGTCCTGTATGCAGTGGAATGGCAGCATCAGTCCAGATCACTTACGCAGTCTTTCCAAAGCAAGACAAAACCAAGACAAAAGAATGAACAGATTTCTAACAAAAAGAAAAATGTTTCCAGGCAGTTGGAAATTAAATTGTTTTGCTAAGTGAAACTTGTTGTAAGTGATTTTTGTATGATTTGTGAAAATAGAGCTAACCTCAGAAGATCAGCTTATCCTTTTTTACCAAGAGCAAATGTACAAAATTAAATCTAGAGTAATGGTCTTCCCATGTCAATTGAAGAGGTAGAAAAGCTTGGTCTAATCTTTTTGAAAGATTGATCCTGGAATTACTGGAAAAAGCATATGCTGTCTTATATTACTGCTCTCAATTTTACTATTATAGACCAAGCAGTTATTACTGCTCCCTTGCAAAATTCTACCCATCAGTGATGCTGGTTTGCATATGAAATAAATTGGCATGGTAATGGCATCATGAGTCTGTCTAATACTACAGCATTCAATCACTTCAGAATCTGATGTACCTGTATTGATAGATTTGGGATTAAAATTTGATATAAAATAATCAATGTGGATAGGTATTTGGAAGTAAGACTTTGGATATTGAATGTTTTTTTATTAAGCCTTTTAAATTTGCTTATGTTTTTACACATAAAGATGTTTCTTGTTCTTACGTGATATTTTCTTGGTAGTTTTGTAAAGCTGTTGCAAGTTCATAGTAAAGCAGGGATGTAGATAAAAAGTTTGTTAGCTTGGGGGTGAGGGAATCATAAAAGGTGGAGAGAGAAAGCTAAGATTATTCCTGGGGTAGGCTGAGGGATTTAAGGAAAACCTCTGAAGAAATTGGGGTTCGCCAATTCTGCAGCTTATGGAACACCTTGCTTTATTGCAGAAACCTATTTTTTCGGTTCTCTTTCTTAACATCAATGGGAATTAAACTAGTGTTTGTCATGGAAGGAGAGGCCCCCAAGTTGAAAGCAGACACCATGAGTAAGAGGAACGAGATGCGCTATGGACCTTCAAAGAAAGCTGGAGCTGCAAGAACAGGGAGATCTTTATTTAAAGCCATTTTAAAAGAGGTGAGGAATTGAGGGCTGTATTTCAGTAATTTTAATGTGATAGAAAGAAATCTTAACCAAATTAAATACAAGAACTTGAAATAATTAATAGTTTTCTACACAACAAAGTTCAACAGTATTTTGAGTTTTGAGGGAACATGTGCCTTTGAAATTGGGCATGACAGCATGTGCTAACTGTTGTTGTAGAAGAGGAACAATGTCGGTTAGAATATTTTTCGTGTTTGTTGTGTTCCTGTGCATGTTATGCTGTAGTGAGCCACAGTGTTTATTACAGAAATTCAACTTCCTTGTGCTTTAATAATGTTAGTATTGATACTTTTTTTTTTCCTAGATTGAAAACAGGAATGTGTTGTGTATCTATGTAAGCTAAGCTAGTGTGTTTTTGAAGGGGTACACAGAACTGTTTTGTAACCTAGATCTATGACTTGGCAAACTAACTGTGTATCTAAAGAGGATACACTTGTTGGAAACCTACTGGGTTAGGCTAAAAGGAAGATTGTATAGTCATCTTGGTATAAATGGTTGAGGCAACTCTGTCTGCAGTGACCTCCTTTTCAGTAATTTTGTTTTTCGTTCATTGTTGCAGATATTTAACCATTTTTGGCTGTTCAGAATTTTATGAAATAGCATTTATAGATGCTCATGGCTTCAGTAGGTTGAATGTATAAATTCATGCTTTATTCTTAAATTCTAAGATAAATTCTTTTCTCTGAAATTTGTAAGAAGTATATATATGAGTATATATCAGTGTGCCTTATACAATGGTCCAGTCTTACTAGGCCAACAGTACTGTTCTTTGATGCTTGATGTTCTCAGGGAGTGTGGTGTCTGTTGAAAGATTATCTGTCCTAGCCCAGTATTACTACTTGAGTAAACAGTGTTGCTTTACAAAGATAAATATTGCTTTGTTACTATTCTTTTGAAAACATCCTAAATAACTATTTAAAGTGTAAAGACTTTTGTGAAGGAGTAACCATTAATCATGTTGTCCTCAAATCCTGTAACTAATACTTTACTTTTAGTTGGATATTTCTTTTGAGTGTTGCGGTAAACTATATTTCTCCTAAAGCAGTGCTTGTATTAATGTAGTGTTCTATAGGCAGTGTAACAGTAGCAGTTTTTGTACACATTTGTGTCTGAGAAAATATAAGCTAGTAAGTGGGTCTAATTCAGTGTTCAGTCACTCTTTCCTTTTGGATTCCTTTGTTTAGTGTCTTGAACTACTGGAGTGTTTAGGTGTCCCTTGGGTTCAAGCAGCCGGGGAAGCAGAGGCAATGTGTGCCTACCTAAATGCAAAAGGACATGTTGATGGCTGCATTACCAATGATGGAGATGTCTTCTTATATGGAGCTCAAACAGTTTATAGGAACTTTGCCATGAATGCTAAGGTAATGTACCTCATCCCGTTCTCACCCCGTCTTTAGGCTCTTCCCAGAAATTTAAATAGAAAGAAGCAATTGCTTGGATATTATTGCACTTACCCTCTCATAGTTGGTTTTGTTTAGATTAGTACTTTTAAGACCGGAATGTTTTGTTTGATTCACTGGCAATACATGTATTAGATGTGAGACCAAATCAACTGAATTGAAGAACACTTATGGTCTGTGTAGTGTCCTGTGATGTTTAATACAAAGCTAAGTAGCAAACTCCCCATCTCATGCCTTCCCTCCTCTGTGGTGGAAAATTTGAGTGAAATAATTGCTTCCTATAAATTTATTGTTTAGGGCATATGGGAGTGGGCAGCCTTCTGGGTCTAACAACAGTATTCGCACACTTGCATCATGCAGGTTTGTTTTATTAGGAATATACTTAGAATTAATGCTATTAGACTCCGATTGAACCAGAGTAGGGTAAGGTTTGTAGATCTGTATAATGATCAATTGTTGTCATCATTCAAAAAAAGAATCAATTTATGACCTTGATCTTAAATGTTCACTTGTTAGGAATGTAATTTTTCAGAACTGGCGAAAGGCAACCCCAAACCTATACTTTCTGTATAAATCAGAGAAAGGAATGCATGTGTTATGTCTGAATCTTAACACAAAAGTGGAAGAAAAATTATACTGGGGTTGGAATTTTAAATCATGTTCATCTGAAAGACATTGAGAAAATATTTCAGTAGTAGGAGAAAATTGACAGAATAGGAAAAAAACCACTTATGAACAATTAACTTTTTTTAAAAAATAAAGTTGATTAAAGGTGATTTGCCATGGCACAGTGTTCGGGTTTTGTCTTGACTATGTTCTTCTCTTTCGTTCAGATTCCTTGTCATTTATCACCAAAAATGAAAGTGGCCTCAGTCTTTCAGGTGTACTTTCTTACATATCTAAGTCAACATAAAAACATAATTTATGTAGGTCTGTGTCTGTCAGGGGTATCTGTTCCAGAAAACTAGATTATTTTGGGTTGTTGGCTTGTGTGGTTTTCGGTTTATTTTGGCAAGGGGGTGGGCCGAGGGAGGGCAGTCTCCTGTGTCTTAATTCATGTTAATCTTGATTTTATGTTGGTGTGTTTGAGTCCCTCTAACCTTCAAAGCTTTAGGTGTTCCTTTTAGCTCATGTCTAATATGCTAGGTAATATCTTAATTATTTTTTCTTTTTTTTTACTCAAGTAGCACATTAAAATGTTTACATGGATTTTAAAAACTGCAGTTCCTAAAATGACTTGCACAGCCACTAGTACTAGATAATATTTGCTTTGCCATACTTTTTCTATAGGTAGTAAACAATTAAAACACCCCTTTGCTTATTTTAGTTTCTTTCAACAGATGATGCTCATACTTGCAATTTGAAATTCCAGAACTGTAATTATTCATATGGTGTCCATGCATTACATTATAAATTTTAATTGCTGCTTTATTTTTTTTTTGCTGTTGGATACCTCTTATGGGATAGACCCATTTCCTGCAGATGTGGGTGAATAGGGATGGGTAAGCAATCACAACGGAATGTGGCTGAGGGCTGTTCCTTCCCTGATGTTACAGAAATAAAATGTGCAGTAAATTTCCCTTGCAGGATCCACTTCTTGACTGTTACACAATGTCCTCTGTTAAGGAGAAACTTGGTTGTGACAGAGAGTCTTTGATTGGGCTAGCTGTTCTTCTGGGTTGTGATTATCTTCCAAAAGTAAGCAATATAATTTTTTTTTATTTGATAATAACAGTTTATTGTTTTTCAAGACAGTGTATCAAGGGAGACTGTGCATGCTGACGAAACAGTATGCAATGTATGATTACTGAGATCTAGTTGAAGAAGATGCTTAGTAAGTTACTGTACATTTTATTTTTGAACACTTAAAGATAATCAAAATGGTTCATGAACATTAATCTTTCAAAACTCTTGTGTATTATTCCAGACTTTTATGTAATGGAGGTGAAGACAAAAGTTTAGATGTTGATTATGTTGAGCAAATGTGAGAACTGAGTTGTTTGCCAGGATACTTTGAACCCATTCATGTGTAAAGTACATCCTTGGCTGAGTAGTTGTGGAAAATGAGAAAAAAACAACTTTGTCTATGCTGTTTGGAATAGCTAGTACTGGTAGGTTTGAACTTTAGTTATTAGTAACACCAGTTCTGGATATTCTTGGATATATCCACTTTTATTTCTATCATTTGTAAATATATGATTTATGAAGAAGTAGGAGTCACCTGTTTGAAAGCTTGTCTAATGGATGAAGTGAGAGGGATCTCACTCGTTACTACTTTTTTTTTTTTTTTTCCTTCTTTCTGTAAGCACTTGAATTTTTTTTGAGGCTTTGAACAGAAGCTGTTGCAATGGGTATTTGAAAAACAAAGGAAGTGGGATGAAACTTGTTTTCCATACAGTTCATCATACAGTGACTTCAGGCAATGGTTACTCCCATTGAGGCTTGCAGTGGATATCTAGTTATTCTTAAATCATTGTGTCCCAATTTGATAAAACTGACTTTTTAAACAACTGATACTGCTGAAAGAGGAAATAGCTCTAATTAATTTTTTTTCTGAAAGACTTGTTTCCATTATAGGAATCTTTAAATAGTTTATTATTATTATTAGCAGCAGTAGTAGTAGCATTACAAAATGTATAAAGAGAGGAGTAAAAAAACCCGTGGCTAATCAGTGGTTATTGTTATGGAACTAGCAGCTGCCAGAATGCCAGGTTCCTGCATAGACCTAAACTGACACAATTGTGTAATGACAGATAGGTCTTTTGAGCTACTGCAGCCCAGCAAAGTGGATAAAGATAGGAACTTCTAAGGAAAGCTGAATTACAGGAGTGCATTGGGAATGGGGATTGGCAGAACAGAAAAATGAGAATACCACTCTATAACTGCACTTACTTTGTTGAATATATATCAAAATGATGCTTTCCTTGCAGAAGCTGAGTATCTGACTCCATGCCTGAGTGTCTGGCTACAGTCCAATGAGGACTTCTAGTTGGTTTTGAATGTACATTTATTTCATATGGTTGCTTATATTCAGTTCAGCCATTACAGCTGAATAAAAATAAGCTATAGTTTTATTTGTATCAATGCTACAGAAAGCACATTCAATACAATCTTTATATTTAATTGCACTGATTCTTGGCAAAATAGAGTAAGGATTGAAAGAGGAATTGGAAAAGCAGTATGTGCCTTTTGAAACAGAATAGTTTGGATTCAAGGGACCTTTAGAGGACATCTAATCCAGTCCTCCTGCAGTGAGCAGGGACATCTTCAACTAGATCAGGTTGCTCAGAGCTCCATCCAACCTGACCTGGAATGTTTCCAGGCATGGGGCATCTACCCATTCTCTGGGCAACCTGTGCCAGTGTTTCACCAACCTCATTGGGAAAAATTTCTTCCTTGTATCTAGACTAAATCTACCCTCTTTTAGTTCAAAACCATTACCCCTTGTCCTGTCACTACAGGCCCTGCTAAAAAGTCTGTCCCCATCTTTCTTATCAGCCCCCTTGAAGTACTGGAAGGATCCAATAAAGTCTCCCCAGAGCTTTCTCTTCTCCAGGCTGAACAACCCCAACTCTCTCAGCCTGTCCTCACAGGAGAGGTGTTCCATCCCTCTGATCATTTTTGGTCACTCTCCTCTGGTTGTTTTGAATCCACTGACTTTCACTCTTCAGTATGTCTAGGGATTACTACAAAGTTATGGATTTCAGTCCATAAGCTAGGTTCCAGAAAAGGAACCTCCAAGGTCAGGATGGGCTCTGAGCAACCTTCTGTAGTTGAAGATGTCCCTGCTCATTGCAGGGGAGTTGGACTAAATGACCTTTAAAGCAAACTATTCTGTGATTCTGTGAAAAAATTTGCTGTTCCTATCATTATCCATAGTGGTAGTCCCTTTTCCTATGAAGGGCATGCATACTACAGCTGTAATAATGGAGTAAATACCAAAATCAAACAATTACTGAAAGGGAGGGGAGGAATTCTTTGGTTTTGTGGTTTTATTGAGGGTTTTAATTATTTTTCAGAAAATGCTCTTGCACTTTGTCACTTCTCAGTATTGATTTTGCATAAGTGCTTGAGGTCTTCAAATATTAGAAGATGTTTCTGTTGCTGTAAAGCACCTCTTTCCTGAGAGTGAAACGTTTTTCCTGGGTTTCTTCTATGTTTTAAGTTCCAGCCTTTTGACTCTAAAATCCAAAAGATCTGTCTTTATCTTGTCTTTCCAGGAAATTCTGAAAAGTTTCAGCCCTCTGTCAGTTAGCTGGCAAGAACGTTACCAGTATTTTATATTGTTGTCCTGTTGCAGATAGCAAGAAGGAAAGCAAAACAAACCAACCCTTTTTTCCTATTGTTTTCTGTTACCTTCTTTTTGTACCTTGTTTATCTGAGCCACTACTGAATGTAAGAACATTTTATGCAGCTTGTGTGTTACACTGGTAGTACAGCTGTAATCTGTCACCTTCTCTGACTTTAGAACTTGGTCAAAAATTATGTTTCTCAATTTATTATCAACATCTGGGGTCATTTTTGTCAGTTCTCTACATAATGTTTTGAAGGCAGTTTTTATGAAACTCTGAATACATTCTGTTTGTCATTAAATAATGTTTCATATTTCTTTCTCTATAGGGCGTGCCAGGAGTTGGGAAAGAACAAGCTTTAAAGTTAATTGAGGCTTTACAAGGTCAAAACTTATTGCAAAGGTAAAGTAAAAATTTCTGTTGTATGCTGAAGTTGATTTTATTCAAAGACTTGCTGGTATGTACTTCAGCCCCAAGATGGTGTTTATAGTACTTCAGTTTGGGAGGAGGAAGACATTACCACATTTCTTACTTTATATTTGCTAAATTAATTACATGTTTTGCTAGGCAAGCTTCTTAACTGTTTTAAACATTAGCTGGCTCCTAGCTCTTGAGCTAGTAGATGTATTTTGATATATTGGAAAAGAGGTCATAGGGACTGATGAGAGACTTTTGCTGATTTTTTTTTTTTTTTTTTTTTACTTAATTGGGTTGTGGATCGGGACATGAAATACCAAATGCTTTCTGTGCCTATTATCATAATGTATGTGTCAATACTAGAAATACAACGATCATAATGTACTTTAAAAAATCTATTTCATAAATTAGAAAACTGTTTCTCAGGTAGATGCCTGAAAAGTAGAAAGGGAGTATTTTTCAGTGTTTTATTTTAAGTATGAAAGTTAAAAATGTTTCTTAAACCTTTTAATATCATCTTTTTAGGTTTGAGCAATGGAAAGAACAATTTCAGTGTGATGATAATAATCCACCTTTGGTTGTTAAGAGGGTAACTCACTGTTCTGAGTGCCATCATCCAGGTCAGTATGAAAAGCACTGAATTTTATTTTTAGCTTAATCATTTGTTTATTCTTTGTTCTGGGGGTGGGAGGTGGTGGGTTTTTTGTTTGGGTTTTGGGTTTTTTTATGACTAGCATTAAAAACTACTTTTCTTATAATTCACTTTCTGGGCTATCTTCATATTTTCAATATTGTGTATATGTATCTTTTATGTAAGTATTTTTGAGGCTGGGGACTACGTTTCTTCAAATGTGAATGTAGTTGATAGTAAAGGGAATGTTATCACAATGCTGTCATGTCATCCCAGATGTTTGCCTTTTTAATACTATCAGTGACAAAAGTATGCTGTACTGACAAGCAGCTATTTCTTTAGTTGCCTGAATTAGTCTTGCATCCAGAGGACTGAATCCACTCACATTGCTGGGTTTTGCTGCAGTGTTTTCTTAAAAAGAAATTAGTCTCAAGGAACCTCATTTTGGTAGCATCTTTGATCAGTGAATTCATTCAAACCCATCACTTGGAGAAAGAAAAGCTTGTATACAAGTAACACATTTGAAACATTTGCCAGGTTGTCACGGACTACTTCTGTAGTTCTTAGGTAATAAAGTTTTTGGCAAAAGATCTGAAACTCTTGGGGAAAACGTCTTCCAGAAAAATGAAAGCTTGCTTCTATTTTTCAGTTTTCACTGTAGTTACAACTAATGCACTGAGATCTACCTACAGCTACTGTTCATGTCAGATTCATGTTGGTGTTCTGAGCTTTGTATTTGTACTATTAGCTTTGTATATTTGGAGATTTTGGAAACCTCTATTCTCCTTACTCTTTCTTGCATCTGCTTCTATAGGATCTTACAAGGAACATGAACACAGTGGATGTAAATTCTGTGAAAGCACTAGATACTGCAAACCCAGTGACTCCAAATGCTGCTGCCCTTGTGAATGGCATCAGTTAGAGCAAGTGAAGCAAGCAAGTGCAGTGGAGGACAATATCAGAAAGTAGGAATGTCTTGAAAATTGAACTGCTTTTCCCTGTGTTCATGTGCAGGGTGAGCGTTTAAATTCTGCATTTTTCCCATTTATATTCAGTTCCTAACACATTTGTTTTACCTGCAGAAAAGCTAACAGTTGTGAGGGCTTTCCATTCTCTGAGGTAACAAACAAGCCTATTTAAAGATTAATTTTTTTACTCAGTTAATTGAGATTTCAGTTTTATACCCTCTCAAAATGCTTCTTTTCTGTTTTATCTCAAGGTTATCCAAGAATTTCTTGTAAACAAGAATAAATTAGTCAAGATAAAGGAATGCCAAAGGCCGAATTTATTGTCCTTTCAGGTATATAGCAAAATACTGGATATTCAGCTCTGTAATTTTTTTGTTTATTAGTAAGGAAGGCATCTGTGATAATTTTGATCTTCATTGGTAATTTTACTGGAAATAAGAATTAAAGAAACTTGCTGCAACTTCTTTATACACCTCATTTTTGAAAGCCTAAAATTGAAGACTTAAAAAAAAAAATCAGTTGATATAAATAGGTATGTAGAAAAGTGGAAGGAAGAGAACTCGGAAAAAAGGTCACTTGCCATTGTTTTGTTTTTCACTGTCCAGTATTACTAGATTGGGTTGCTGAGAGCTGCATTATCTATATAGTGTATATAAAGTACTATATGGTTATATGACATAATATATGCTTCAGGGATGTTATCTTTTTTGTTTTCGTACACCTTTCATACAAGGTGTATGTGGTAACTTTGGGTATTATAGCAAGTGATTATTGTAAACTATTTTTTTTAACTCTAAACTTTCTTTTCAATATTTTTTTGTATCAACATAACCAGCTTCTCTATAGAACAAGCAGAAGTAGCTTTTATTATGAATGTTGCATGGTTTCACAAAAAGACATAGCAGGCTTGTATTTAGCACAATACTGCGAGTTTTCAAGTTCAGAGACCCTTTAATTTGAAGTGCACAAAGCTCAGAAGTGGTCTAGCTTAATCCTCTCTCCATAGAAGAGAGGATAAATATCCTGTGAAGCTTTTTTTTGGGGCACGGGGGATAGGGTGGGGGGGTAATATATGCATGTTAGCATTGTTTCCTAAGAATGATTTTTTTGTTGCTGCTGTTGTTTTTTATTGGTGAAAGCAGATCTTTTACAATGTTTCATTTTCTGGGATTGATGACAGTGTGAGAATTATCTGTAGCATAATAGACTGCAGTTAAGCAATGTAGCTTTAATGAAAATCCGTGTTCATCCTTCTCTCACATGCAAAACTTGTAGATTTCACAGCTCCTTGCATAGCTGATTTAAAGCTGATAAGGTGTTTAGCAACTGTCTGATTCCTCCTGCTGCCACTACACAACTGTTCCCTCGGCTTGTTATTGACAGCTGATGCATCTGCCCTCTAATGGATGACTGTTCCCTCCCTTGGCAGAGAGATATCAGGCATTGCACTAATGTATAAAAGCATTCTAGATATTCTAAGTATTTAGTCCTGTGTCCCTACTACACAGCTGTCTAATGTGATATCTAACAGAACAAGAAAATTTTAAAGTTTGGGGTGGGTTTTTTTTTTATGCTAACAGATATTTGCTTCTGAGAAGATGGAATGGACCAAACATTACGCTTGTAAGAAACTGTTAGCATTATTGACGTGTTATGATATGATCCAGAGAAAATCTGGATACATTGATTCAAAACAACTGCAGGCAACACGGTAATGTAGCTTGATTTCTTGAACTTAATATGTTTATTTCTGCTGCTGGATGAAAATCATGGGCGTTTTCCTTTTTTACAGAAGCACAGTGGTTTTCTTCCATCTCTGTTTCAAGCTTTGTGCTCATTTTGAGTAGAGGTTAAAATTTAGATCAGTACACCAGTTCCTATACTACTGCTGCACAAAGAAATACAGATAGCAGTTTCCTTTCATTCTAAGTGACAATGCCTGCTTTTCCTATGCTTACTTTCTATTCTGTTTCCTTGGATCTGCACATGAGATTTAGCATTACAGGTTTGATCCTCTGCTCAAGTTCTTAGCAGAAGTTTAATTGAGTTCTGTGATTCAAAATAAGAGCCTAGACGTAGAAATGAGCATCTGCAGATGCAGTCATGGTCTCTGATTCCTTATCAGACCTACCGTATGATGAAATCATTAGGTTATGGTTCTGTTCTACTACCCCTTCTTCTCAACACTTTCATTCAGGACTGCTGCATTTGGAAATATAAAAATGGCCAAGTATCCTGTTACTAAAAATAGATATGCAGGGAAAAAAATCAAGATAAGCATGTAACTAGTTTCCCCCATAATATTTTCCCACCATCCATGTTTCTGTTACTCAGGGTGTTTTCTGAGACAGAATTAGCACCTTCTTATTTTATCAATGTATTTTTTTAAAATGATCTAATCTTTTTTTATACTTGCACAAACTTTTAGAGTCTACGGTGTCTGTTAGCAAACCTGAACTTAACTTCACTGTGTGAACTCACACTTCTTAGTATCTGATGGTTTCATTTCCCAAATGAAACCCAAATTCTCCCTCTCCCCCCGCCAAATCCTTGTATTGCAAGAAGGTCAGTAGTTTTTCCATGTTCTTTGATGCTATTCAAGATTTTATAGACCTTAAATCTGGGGGGACAGAAGGATGGTCAGTAGCAATGTGATAGTGTTTCTTCTGAGTTGATTTGTCATATTCAGTTAAATTACTACTTGCAGAGAAGCTGTTCTGTTCAGTGTTAACTTTCAAAAGTTAAATGGGTTGGCTGGATGAACTACCCTTATTTACCTTGATGAATGAATTAATAGACATTCTCTGTTTATAACACTTCCTAGTTTTTCAGAGTTTAAAAGGTAGATCATGTGTGCTCTAGAAGGTTTCTTTTGTTAACAAGTGTTTAAAAATGCAGTAATGATTCATCAGGAGCCTCTTCACACGTAGGAGCCTATTAAACTGGGATGTAGATAATGTTTTTGAAAAATCTCATAAAGACTGACTGCCCCTGCTCAGTTCATGTTTTATCTTCCTTCATCTTCATGCAAAGGATATTAATGACCCTGTCTGGTCATTCAGAAAATTACTGTCTATGGCAATTCTCTGTGGCATTAGTTGAAGATATCAAACTGATGTTTGTAGGAGTCTGTGTTAAGGTTGCCTGTCACAGAATAGTTTTTTGATTTCTTGTTAAGCTCCTCTGAGCTGTATCATTAAAAAAATCAAAATGTTTCAATACTCAAATCTAGACACAAAATTTTACTGTGTATCTTACACAGAGAAGTAGTGTATTTTTTAAAAGGTGTATTAATTTCACTATTCAAGAATATTTTTTCCTCAGAATAATTATAAATTAGAGTATTGAAATATTTTTAGATAACTTGGATTTTTCATTTCCTGTTTAAACAAAATCATTTAATGGGTTGCTTCTTGTTCTTACAGGATAGTCAAGACACGTGTTAAAAATGGAATTCCTTGTTTTGAAATTGAGTGGCAAAAACCAGGTTGGTCTGTTTTCTGTGTACATTATGGAACAAAATGGTTCACATAAAAAGAAAAAAGCATGCTTTAAAGAGAGAAAGAGTTTGACAACATTATGAGGCAATGAAATGTGGGTGAGATTGGAAACTGTTCTATGAAAACAATAGAAAATGTGCATCAAATTTCACATACCGTGAAAGTAAAAGCAATGCTTCCCCCCCCCCCAAAAAAAAAAAAAAACACCCCACCCAAAAGTACCTAGCAAACAAGGGACTCTATCTTCAGGTACTTTTTCTGGTACATGTTAACAAGACCTGGACTCTGTATTTCGTATCTTATTTCACTATGTGCCTGAAACTGACTGTTTGCTAGCTAGAAATTTTTCTGTGATGACAGACTTCTACCTTTAGTGTGCCCGTTTGTGCCAGGAGACTGGCAGAAAGAAAAAGATTTTACTTGTAGATAAATCTCAAACATTGTACTATTGCCCTTTTTACATACCTTCTTCATACTCAAATCTTTTGTTCTTTGTTTTTCTTATTCCCTACTTTGAGATGTGTGTATCATAGATGTCTAATGTACATTCATTAATTTTTTAGAACATTATGTTGATGCAGAAGATGAGCCTGTGGAGTTGTTTGTAGTCACAATAGAAGAGCAGTCTTTGTTTCAGGCTGCTTATCCTGATGTTGTTGCCCTTTATCAAGTGGAAAAGTCAGAAGTTCTAAAGAAGAAACAGAAAAGTAAGTCCAAAAGCTTATTTCTTACGAACTTATGCTACTTGCCAGAATACAAGAAGCAAAAGCAACAAACATTTCTCCCACTATTGAGCAGTATCATGTTTTATCAAGATCAGGGCATGATACCTTGAAGGGACTGTGCTTTTATCTTGCCATGTTATACTAGCACTAGGAAATCTGAACTGTGGTTTATATGCCATTTTGATATACCCGTGTTGTTTTTTTCAGACAGGAAAGACAGACCAAAAGAAAAGGAATTATCAAATGTTTACAATGAAGTTAGCGATCTTCTGTCTCAAATTAATTTAAAATCTAGATGCGGAATTCTTCCTGTGCAAGAATCCAAGTCAGATATAAAAACTCCCCCAGAAGATGAGATACACCAGAGAAGTACTGAATCAAAAGATCTAGTGTTAGCTGCATCTTCCTGCATAACAACGGTTCAACTGCCAGCATCAGCAGCCACTCTGACTCCATCACCTTACTTGCTCTTACAGAGTACGTTGGCTGACTCACCTGTATTGCCAGCACAATTTACTAAAACTTCAGGGATATCATCCTCTTCCTCTGTAACAGCTGATCTACAACTGAGCAGTATTCATTGGGAAGGAACCCTCTCCAGTGCTTCACCAGCCCATGGGGGTCATACCCATGATCCAGCAGCTGACTTAACTACGTACATAAAACACTCACATCCACTAGGTCATGAAACAGTAAGAAATAGCTTAGAGTATTCTGATGCTATGCAGTCTGATCATCATCATTCTGATAGTGCAGATGATTTGGTTTCAGAGGATGCTATGGGACAACTTCAGAAGTGGTCTTGGAGTGAGCGAATACTTAAGATGACTTCCATTCCATCAAACCCGTTGTTTGAAGATGTAATGCAACCGGGGTCTCTGAAATCTTTTAAACAAACAAAAGAAACATCGAATCCTGATAAAGATTATGTCTCTTCTTTGTGTCAGTTAAATAAACTAGTGCAGGAAAGTGAAAATGTGCTATCAGAAAACCATGCAAGGGAATCCAGCATACACATTTATCAAGATCAGTACAAAAGAGCTGACAGCCTGGCTGAAATGAAGCAAAAAGACTGTAATATAAGCAGTTCAACATCTCTAGCCCTCAGTGGGCAAACAACAGAGTCACTGCATCCTGGGTGTGAAATGTTTCCAGTGTCTCAAAAGCCAGCAGATGTTGTAACTGTCTGTCACATTAAAAAAGCTTGTACTCAAACAACTTGGAAAACTTCTTTTAAAAAGAGTGTGTGTCAGAACAGATGCTCTTCTAGTGAAGACAGTGATGGTGGGAACATGAATAAAAATCTGATTTATGAGCAGCGGAAAAGGCAACTGAACCCTGGTCAGTTTAAAAAATGTTTTACAAAGAAAAGGACTAACGTTGTTACTAACAAAAGAACAAACAGTGACTCAGCCCTTATAATTAAAGGGCAGAAGAAAAAGACCAATTTAAGAAAAGCTGGCAATAGTTTGTCATTGCAAGTATCTCTAAAACCATTCTCTGTGGGGGAAGTTAATTGTTTCCAAAGTCCAGAGCAACCGTTTGAGAGGTCAGGTTCTGGTTCCAGGCAGCAATCCGAAAGTTCTGTTCTAACTTACACATGGGCAGACAGTCCCCTTCCTCTGTCTGAAAGACTAAAAGGAAGAATCAAAATCAATTAGGCTCTCCATAAAAAAGACTGTGATAATAACTGACTCTGAACCTTCAGCTCTTACAGAGTTCTTTCTCAAAGTTTAGGCAGTATGCTCCATCAATTTTAGGTTGATGCAGTTTTGATGAATCAAGTGCTGTGAAATACTGCATACTGGAGCTTAAGTATGAAATTAAAATGTTAGCAAAAGTACCAAATAGCTGATTATAGGCAAGTGCCAGTTATTCTGGACCTGCTAACATTCTGAACTTGATACATAAGAATCGGGATATAGTATACAAGGTAGCAGGGAGGTTTATTTATGAAATAAGAAGGTTTTTTTCCCCAGCCAATTGTGAGGATTTTGTGTACAGTGGTTAGTCCTCCTGCTTATAAACAGACTTATTAAAATAGTGCCTGCACTGCTGTTGGATATTCTTGATAAGACAAAGTGATATTTCCAACTGAAATTTTCCATTCTGCTCCACTATTTTAATTTTGCTAGTTTTAAAATGGGTTTTCAAATCCTGGGATGCTAGCTGTATTGATGGCCTGTTTTTTTTTTTTTATTATCTCTGAAGGACCAGATAGAGAGACGCAGCAGATGTACCTTGCGGGGTAGCTAAATTTATATCTGCCATGCCCTATAATAAACTGTTCTTTGAGTGTGTGCATCTTCCAAAGAATGGAATAAGTCATGTAAGGATATTCTGGTTTTGTAGCTGTCATATCTAATACTTAATGAAATGTGATGACTGTTTTAATGAAACATAATTTGGGTGTTGTGGGTTTTTTTTTTTTTCTTAAAGATATGAAATCCCATCTAACACTCACTTCTACCTATAATGAAGGTTAAGTTAGAGAAAATCAAAATTTAATCATGATATTGCAGATTCTTTGAATAATACCATGTAAATGCTTGTTTTTAAACGAGGAACTTGAATACAATTGCATTTTTTAAGGTGTTCTTCCTACCTCTTTAATATAGAAGCATACACAAAAAAAGTTATCTTCAACAGCTTACTAGAAAATGCCTCTTTGCCTGCGTTAAGTGTTCATATCTTCTTCTGTGGACCAGCCGGAAGGAAGACTGCTCTTACCAAGATATAATGTCAACAATAGAAAATTAGAATATCCATGCCTTAATGAAAATGTCGGTTCTTTCTTCATAAAGGCCAAGGCTTTAAAAGTTAGGAAGCTAAATTTCAGGTGTGTTTAACGAACAAATAGGTAGGCTATAGATAATACAATCTGTAATTAGCCAAAATGGTAGTTTCTTATTTTGCTCTGTGGGCAGCTGAAGAAAGTTTATTTGTAGTTACTTTTCCAAATAAGAGCTGTATTATGGAAATGAGAAAAAAATCCAAAACATTGGAAACTTATTTTCAGTTTTGAAGATGGTTTCTCTCTTCTGGAGACTTTTTAACCTCCCCGTCTGATGGGTAGGTAGAAGAATAAAATTGCTAAGGAGAATAAGAGTAGCAGTCACCTGAGGACCATAATTGGAGAGATTCCTTATGCAGTGGTCAATAGTGGAGAGATCAGACCACTTTTTGTGGAAAAATACTGTATTGGTTATGTATGATACTTTTCCTTACTGTTGATTTTGAATACTGGAATTTGGAATCAATAGTTTGGATTTTGATTAATAAAAATGCCAACATCATGTGAATGACCTCACTTTTTTTCGCTCCTGGTGTATGGGAATGCACTCTTCTCTTGGAGGGATCATACAATTGCACCCACGGTGTGTGGGTTTCTGAGTTTTAGGGTTTTGTTTAGAATTATGGGGCAAGAGCGGTTCTTGGAGGATTTTTTGTTTGTTTTCCAGATCTGGCTGGGATGACTGCTTTAATGGATGATTCGCTGAAAATACAGTGCCAGAATTATAAGTTCATGTTTTGTGGATGATGGAAACCAGAAATAAGACTTAATCATAAGGTATTAAGAACCACAGAGAGGGGAAAAAAAGAGACTATGTTGCTGATTATTGCAACAATTAACCGGGTTTCAAGCATGAAGAGCACAAAAATTTCAATTTTTTTAATTTGCAACCCATCTCAATTTAGTGCAGGTTTTCTGCCACTAGTTTAGAAGCAGCAATAGATGTGAAAACAACTGTATAGGATGCCCTCTTTCATTTAGGTTATAGCTGGTCATGGCAGCAAATACACACAAGAACATGTATCACTGGGGGTGACTGTTGCTTGAGTTAAAACTTGTGATTTGTTACAGAAGGGAGATTCATTTCTCATCTTTCTGTAATTTACTCAATCTAAAGATTAGGGATGATTTTTCTTCTTGGTAGCTGTTCTTACTGTGCCAAAGCTGACTGCTTTGCAACCTCTCACACTTGTGAAGAAAATGTTTAAGTAAATTGAGTGTGTATAACAAATAACTTTCTTCTGCAGGAAATATTCCTACAAGATTATGTTAAACTGGCTGTGAGTATAAAAATGTGATGCATCAGCCCAATGGCCCTGAATATATTTGCATGTATCATCTGTCTTGGTCAGCCCAAACAGGGTGCTTCATCTCAAGTAATAAAACTATACTTGCTGTGAGGTTGGGGCAAGTAAAAGATCCTTCGTTCTTCAGGTGCTTCTCTGAAAGTTTTTCTGCAGAACTACTGTACCAGCCTGAGTACTTTACCTGGGCTGTCACTCCTGATGTCAGCATCCCTCTAGCTTGAATAATTCCTGTGGAGATCTAGAGCAGATCCATAGGTTCTGTCATAGCAGTATAAATACCATTATTTCCACTTACAAACAATATTAAACATCTCTTTAGATGTAGCAAATCTATTTAGCATAGCTTCACAAAGGGAAACGTTTATTTGGCATTCCTTGTGATTGTAACTCACTATTTCAGGTCCATGGGGAATCAGCCAGAAAGGAAAATAAATACTGTTTGCATGGAATATATACATAGAGAGCTACAAAAAACTAGAATGTTAAAAACAACCCAAAACCGCCCCTCTAACGAGCTACGCATGCTCTTAATTTTTTCATTGGAAGATATTACTGAAACACTTACCAACATGCATGAACATGCTTAACAAAAGGAAAAATTAGTTTTCGTTGCATTTACCAATTTCTACTTTATTGGTAGAATTGACGAACTCGATAAATCTTTTGCTATTTAACAGAGACATTTCCTAATTAGAGAAGGGGATTATTTAACTTTGAAGCTTTGTAGAGGCTTGGCTCTGTGCTCTTATGTCAAGAAAGATACTTGGAAATATAGTGGTGAAAGAGACGAACGGCAGCTGTTACTTGAGACGAGATAGTCTTTTCATGTCTAAAAAGGTGTCAAACCCTGCCATATTATATCAGCAGATAAAAGGAAACGGGTTAGAATATTATTGAGAGTTGTTATAAACCTAAGTGCTACTGACAAAACAGTAAACTTCGCGCTAGATTTAGCGCTTTTTCCTTCAGGAAACAAAACACTTTTAACTTTTTCAAGAAAACAAAATTACGATGGGTGACAGAACCACTCTTTGCACAGTGTCCTGCATCATAGTTACTATCAGTACTGAACTTAATTTAATTTAATAAGATTACTCACATATCAAGCTTTAAAAGCTCCTTATACCCAAGCCTCGTTTCCACCCCCCATCCCAATTTCCCTTGACGGGATTGGAGACATTTTGTCACTTCAAAGACTGACCACAGCTGGAAAAAGGGACATACCTTTGAAAATTTTGCTCCATGGAAACAGCTACCTATACTAAAATTCCTCCTGATGGCTATTTAAAGTGAATTAGCTGCCCGACTAAAATACAATGAAGAAAAAGAAGGTCAAATTATTTCAGGTCAAATTCAGATTGTTTTCCAATCCGACATGAACACCAGCTCTCAGAGCAGCTTTAGCCTTTAAGTTTCTTGTTGCTCAGCCCACTGCGATGTCTTGTAGATGTTTTCTTTGAATCTTTGCACTAGTGAGCTAAATTGGCTACTTGATCTGCAGATGGGTGGAAAAGAGCCCTGTGTTCAGGATCAGATTGCCCAAGGCTTGGAGTTTAATGGAACAGAAGACTTTGGGAGTTACAGCCACGTGCACACCTACTGTACAGGGGCTTTGTATGACTTTTCATCCAGACTAACGTTGCTAGTTTTTGTAATTGTTGAGTGGCCTCTTTACCAAATGAGACCTGCCGGTTAGAAATGTGGGAGGTGATGGTCTATTTTCTTCTAATTAGTTAAAGGGTTGATGTCTCAGTATGACCAAGGAAGACGCTGCTGGGATAGACAGCATCTTTCATGAGATGCTGCTGAAGGGTTGGGCAATTAGCAGTTTGTAGATGACTTTATGGCACTGGGACAGTTATATTAATTGCATTTTTCAATACATAAATTGTTTTTGTGGTTTAACTGTGGGTAATTCTCTCCAGAAAGCTTGCTTAGCAGTACTGGCTGCCAGTCTCTTAGATTCTTTTGAGTTTATAGAAATATGAACGTTTCCTGAGGGTGGGTAATCAGAACTGCTGCTTAGTAGACTTAATCAGGCCTCTATTCTTCTGTTGAATAGACAGAAGAATGTGGGGTGTCTTCTTCATAGAAGTTCTTAATAAATAGAGAATTTTAGGTGTGTTCTTGGCCTGGATGGGTTCAAATCATCTGTCTTCTGGGAGAGTAGCCACACCACCCAGTTATGGGCCCGGAGCCTTATGGAAAGATGCCTTGTCTATGTCGTGTGACTTCTTTCCCTTTGTCCTTCAATGATGTTTTTTAACAACTGTTCAATTTTAACCAAATTTGATGGTTTCAGGGCTATAAATTTTTGATAATCAGTTGCTCAGGGAAGAGAGAAAGACTTTTCATGCCTTTCCTGATGGAAAGAAATCAGCAGTGGCTCTGATGACAGCCAGCTGGTCAGTCAGCTCACACGTGCTTCTCTAAGCTGTGACATGGGCTATCTTTTGGCTATCAGGCAGATCAAAAAAGATGGAGGATGCATGGTGGAGGTACGTGAGGGGTTACTAAAGAAGATGCTGCTGATTTTCTGGAGAAGTTCAGGAGATGCAGCAGAGGACCAGGAGATACTGCAGTAGGGTGGCATAGGGCATATATGAATCCTGTATTCCTAAGCACTTGTGTTATCAGTTTTAGAATAAACTCGTGGGAGAGCCCAAGGCACTCAGTTCAGCAACTCTGCCTTTGTGCAAACCTGTGCCAAACTTCTGTCCTCCTCTGTCTGGCTCTTACCATAAGTTGTAGTAACGCACGTACAGCCCAACATCTACTTTTGCTTCTCTATTACCTTTTTAATCTTTTACAGCATGATTTCAGATAGTGGTTTGCATTTATTTTGAACATCATGAGATGTGTAAGATCTGTAAGTGTTCTCACCTTCCATGGAGGTGATGGGATCACGCCCACATGTCTCCAAGCACAAATACACCTTCGTTCTGCTGTCTGCTGATATGCCATCATCAAAGAGGATGTCACTGTTTTCTGGACTTTTCTTTTTTACCTTTCTAAAAATTCCAAATATTAAAGCTTGCAGATTGCTTAGAATTTGCAAGATGGATAGTTGAGGAAAGTTGTAGGAAACATTTGGGGAAAATTATGGGGAAAAAACCCCATAATTTTTGTCTGTGATTTTTAATTCTTTTTGGTTGATGATCTATTTATATTTTCTCCAAGTATTACTGTCAGTTGCCAACTGTTAAGGTGGTTAGTACGCTAATCACAAAAGCTCATAGAATTTGTTACTCTGTTGTCCTGTTTTATGAATATTCTTTCTGGCAATACCATAAGAAAGCACACATGGTTAAAAGGCTCTGAGGTATAATGTAGAAAAAAAAGCAGGATTCACAATGACATTTTCCATTTTGTTTTTTGTTTTTTTCAGTTGGAAAGTCTGGTTCTATCTTCCAGAAAAAACCCTCTCCAGCACCACTCCTCCAGCACCTTCCCCATTCCAGTCTCTGGTATTAGTGGTTTGGAAGGTGGGCTGGAAGGTATCCTATAGCTGATTGATCTCCATAGCAGATTTCATAAATAATTTTCAAAAAGCCCCTTGTCCTTTGCTCTGTTATCTATAGCCTGCCACTGAGGTCTTACAGAGAGGACATTCTTCTCCCTGCATTGATAAGCTGAAGAATATAACTGTGTAAAATGGGCATGTGGGTCCTGCACTGAAGGTACTTGAATTTGTACACAGAACTGAAAAATTTGTTCAAGAATATTATATTTCTTCAGTAACAGTGATGTGGATCTTGCAACAACTTCTTAGCGATAGCATATTTATCTTGTAATATATCAGGAAATTAAGTTTGTTGGGTTTTTTCTTTTCTTCTTTCTTATTAAAAAAACAAAGCCAAACATTTTGTGCTGGGAGACCATGAATTAGAGATGCAGAAAAAAAATTACTCTCAGCAATCGTAAATTTCTTCCAACTGCTAGGCCACCGTCACCACAGAAGCCCAAGATTTGGAACTGCTTTGACATAACAGTGAATGGGGAAAAGCTTTCAAAGTGCAGGGTACTCCTGCCATGATATGCATGTAGGTATCTATATAACCTTGTAGAGCTTTCCTGTATGAGCTCATATAACCTTCTTCCTTGCCCCTGGGAAAAAGACTCTCGTTTGTGTATTGTGTTTAACCAATTGTATAATTCAGAATATAACCCAAGTAGGTGACTGTGGCAGGATGAATGTGTCAGAGGGGGAATATATCAAAACTTTGACCAACAGAAGAGCCAGTGAGGTACAAAGTGTCCCTGATGCAGATAAAACTTACCAACACAGATCTTGTAGGGGGTCTCTCCAGACCCATTCAAGGACACCTTCTGAAGATGCTTGCTGAGCTCAGGGTCCCCAGTCAGCTCCCCTCAGACAACACCCCGTCCATCCTGACTGAGCACTTTCTGATCAAGGCGTATCCTCTTTCAAAGATCCCAATAAAGCTCACTTAACCTCTCTGCAGTTGTCTGATTAACAGAACAGAGTGCTAGGGTTTCCCCTTATAAATAAAGATTCAGTATAGTGCAATTTTTTTTTAACTCTTGCTCTTCTAATCAATTAGATCAATCAAATATTCTACTACAATACTGAAACTAGCTATAAAAAACCCAAGACACAGGGTCTTTTAAGAAAGTAATTATGTTTTCAGAATAATAACAGCCTAAAATAAGGATGAGTATGGCATCTGTCAGGAGAACATACAGTTTAAGAAGTGCACATTAAAAAATTCCCCTAATTGTAAGTCAAGCTAAGAACTCAGTTGATAATTGTTAGTTCATAAATCAGAGTAGCTCATAGTTTGGCGATTAAAAAGAATGGCTTATTGTAAGTACTCTTTTAATAACCCATTGTCACAGATCTCGGTTTAACTTTAATAGAAACATTATGCGATCACATATTTTATTTATGGATCATTTGAAGAATTTGTTATGCAGATATTCTGATTAGTGGGCTATTGGACCATTAGCCAAATAAATCTAAAGGTAATAAAACTCACAGGAAGATAAATGGTTTTCTTTTTCTTGTTCTTTTCAACCAATTCAGGCTAATTTAAGCCTTTCACAGAATGGTGATAATGAAGGATTTGTTCTCAGCAGCGTTATGGCAGGTGATTTGCATTTGAAAGTTTGACACATTTACAGGCCTTTGATCTTTTCCTTCCAGTGCTTGTGCCCCTGGCCAGACACCTACATGCACTCTTTACCAGGTGGAAGATCTAGGAGCAAAAGCAGCTCCGAGAGTCACTCTGAAGATGTACACTAGAAAAAATAATTCTACAATCTGTGTCCAGAAAATATCCTATTGCTGAATTTGAGTGGCCTTTATATAATGCAACAGAAAATATATTTCAACTTCTTTCATTAGAGTTTCTTTTAAGCTAAAGAAATTCCTCATAGAAGATTTTAAAGGAATACAGAGTCTGATGTAAAGCCCACTGAGCTGTAAATATTGGCTTCTTCTGTAGGTTTGAATTCATTGTGGAAATGAGACTTCTTACGGTAGGACACTTCAAGAATTTTGGCACCAAGTGAACTCAAGAAAAGATTAACAGCCATGGAGCCATTTCTTAAATATTATTGAAATTTTTGCTTTATTATTTAAAAAAAAAAAAGGGGGGAAATTCACTTTCTGGGCAGGATAGCTATCTTTGCAATGGAAGAAGAAGCCTTGAAAAAACAACCAGGGTGTTACTGGCACCAGGAACATATGTGAGCAATATCAAGTGTGTAACCTAGGATATATAAAGGATGTTCTTAATGTTTACTATTTGACCCCAAAATAAGTAGGAAGTCACAGGATTCAGGAGGAACATAGCTGAATATTTGGTTTGAAACAGGACTATTGCATCCCTCATGATTGTCTAAAATTTAATATAATCAGCTGATTTATCTGCTGGATCATAATGGTTAATTCCAGGTCTGTGAGCCAGGGGCTTATTTCATTCCCATCTCCGACTTCATTCCTAAGGTAGGCTGGGTTCACTAATTAAAAACTGCCTGCATGAAATTCCTTCCTGTGCCCTGAGCAAATGATATTTCTCCAAACGGAGCTTCTCCTCTGAAAGAAGTCAAGGCTTACTGGGTTCCCTGGAGGAGAGCCTGTCTGATCTCAGGAAAACTCCAAGAATGGAGGTGTCTGGCCATGTAGCTGGCTTCAGGCTGTGTGTTGTATTTGGGAGGATGTGGCTCATCACCCCGGAATGCTCAGCCTTTTTAAAGCTGTGTAATGAGTATTGATCAGCCATTCTCTGAAGTACATTGAAAGCAGTGGAGACTGTGTAAATGTTCGCTTAAAGCACATATAAATATGCACTTTAATATGCACGTTAATAGGGAATCCCCAATAGCCTTTCTGAGCTTTCTTTTTCTTCTTCCCTCCTCTCTTGCTCTTAAAAGTTGCTTCTACAATTTAAGAGTTAACTTCACATGGAATGTACTTGAAAATTCAGTTCCTGGTACATTTTGTTCTTCAAAAGAGAGCACTATCCATCTGTGTTGCTTTGCTTTCAACTCGTCACAGAATGTCAGATATCAGATAAGAGCAAGAGACTGATGAATGTGCATCCCAGCCTGACAGAGCAGGTCAATGTCAGGGAAATTTAAGTTTCCCTTTTTTCCTTTTTTTTAAAATTTTTTGCTATAACCCATTTGCCAGTCTTTACTTGAGAAAATTTCTTCTCTGGGGGCTCAGCTGGCTTAAAACGATATTATCTGGACAATTTAGATTTAATTGTTTTCTGATACTCTCTCCATTTATACAGTATTTATTTTGTAATAGGACAGTGTCACAAGCTTTAAATTGACCTCTGTGGTGGGCATCATGTAGAAGATCTCTGCAGAGAGGTAATCCGTCCCTTGACACGGTCTGTATCTAAGGCAGGGAGAGATGTAGGGGAACAGGAGCAGGAGATGGGGGTCTCTGTGGCCATGCAGGTCAGTAGCAGAGCTGCGAACATGACATTTGTGACCTGATTTTCCATCTGTGTGATTATCTTCAAACAGTGCTTTACTGTTCTCCCTGGTTTGCGGCAAACTGGACCCGACGAGGGCAGAATTTTAACCAGGACCAGCTGCCCTCAAGATTTGCATACCTGCTGTTGTAAGATGTACTGGCTTATTCATGCATGCACCGATTTTACACATCCCAATTACCATTAACTAAGCAGGAACTTAGGCAGGGTGCAAACCAGATGTCTGTGTCTCATCAGAGTGATGGGGTGGCCAGCGGCATACAGTTAAACAGGCTCTCAGACTGAAGGCAAGCTAAGAGGTTGGTTGCTAATCCCTTTTTCCCACTAGTTCTACATTTTACCTTCTCTTTGTTTGCCCTAATAAATTTATAAGATTGACTTACTACTGGCCCATACATAAGTTTTTCTGGTAGGAATTTAGGTTTTTTGTTCTCTCGTGTTTCAAAAATAGAAATGAATATAAATGTTCTAAACAATGGTGGCTTGAAGTAAATTACTTCTTTCAACTTTATAACCTTAACTGAGCCCCTATCTATAACTATATGCTGTAACTATTTATTCAATAACCTGTGCTTTGGACTTCCTGAACAGCCTTGGACAAGCTAGAGGTAGAAAAATTGAGAAGAAGTGAAAAATAAAAGTTGATCATGAGGCAAAGAAAGGGAGCAGGGTCTTCAGCGGTGGAGAATACACACCTCTGCACCATGCCCTTGTCACCCAAACACAACTGTCCAAAAATCTAATTGGGCAGGAAAAATATTGGTGTCTTCCATTACCAGAAGTACAGCAGGAAACCTATAATGCATCAGTGAATGGTTGAAGACTTTTAAAACTGGGAACTCGACGTGTTCGTTGTCTCTCTTTCTTCCACTGTGAACTACTGCAAAGAGTTTTGGTGCTCATCTTTTCACTCTCCCGTCGGGTAGCTGCCCGCAGCGGTAAGGTCTCCCCTGAGCCTTCTCATCTCCAGCCTGGACAGACCCAGCTCCCCGCGCCTCTCCCCCTGCGCTGCGTTCGCCAGTCCCCTGCCCAGCTCGGGGACCCCTTGATGGACTTTCTCCAGTCTGTCAACCCACCGGGTTCCCCGGGTCTGCTGCTGCTGCCTCCTGGCCAGGCGTCCTGAGGCTCTGCTGCTGCGCGGGGGTTACCATCGCCCCGGCACGGGGCTTTGCCTTTGCTTTCTTTGCACCTCCTGGGGCTGCGCCCGGATCCTTTCCTCCAGCCTGTCCAGGTCCCTCTGAATGGCAGCTCTGCCCTCCAATATATTAACCGCTTCCCTCCAATTTCATATAATCTGAAAACTTGCTGTATGTATGTAGTTTACCTATTAAAGAAATGGGAATGATTTTACCCAAATGTATTCATGGGACCGTTATAACACCGAGGTTAATTTGTTAGGCAAAATTCATGGAAGCATTCAGAGCAAATGTAAAAAAAAACCCCCAAGTTCATATGTCATTCATGTTTGTCAGTAGACCGAAAGACAGATTTGGTTTTTGTGGGATTGAATGTGATTAAAATTAAAATTTAGCAATTTGCCAAGAAATTTATGATTGCGGTTTAAAATCAATGCTCCTCACCCGCGGGTTAACCATGCGCTTGTGAAAGGTGGCTTGCACAACACACAACGTTTTATTTCAGAATGTGAAATATGTAAAAGCTAAATAAAATTCATATTCTAACACTTGTATGTTGTCTCTTACCCAGACTATCGATCCATTTTATAATTATTAAACTGAACTGCAGGCTGTGCCCAGAGCATAACTTCATTTAGCATCAAGATGAAACATGGTTTCTATTAGCAGCACGCAGCAATTCTGCACATCAGTGCGAGGATACGGGGGAGGAAGAAATGAGCAGATACTGATGAGGAGGTTCAGTGGATGAAAAGGAACAGCCTGAGCTGAAATGTAATCACAGCAGTTGAAAAATAGTTCCTTTCACAAACACCCTTCTTCAGCCGTGCAGCTCAACTAGAAATAGTCGCTACCGACTTTAATGCAATTTTCTTGGCTATTGGAATTTCTTATAAGATTTACCTAGTTTTGGAAAATTCATCATGCTGCAAAATGAACCATTTAGAGCACAGGGCACAAACACCCACTGCAACAGCAGGAAAGCAAGAGTACAAGCCTTGAACTTTCTCTGGGACCCTTCGGTCCTATCACAGCTTTTTAAAAAGCTCTGTAAAACCACTATCACACATGGCAAAGGCAATCATCAGGCTATTCATGGGGAGAGTAAAAGGAACACTTGGAGATAAATGTACTTTATCATTTATTAAATTTGAATGTATGCTTTTGGGTAGAAAAGGAGGCATTGCTGATGATCTTGAAATATTTGCAACAGGTAACCCTCCACCTCTCCCATGAAAAACTGAAATAAATCAACTTTATTACAGTAGGCAAAATTTTTTGAAACCACATGTGAAAGCTGACACAATCAAACTGCAGTAAATGATAATGGAGTTCTCCTACCGAACCAGCTTCTATTATTTTGATAAGGTCTGTTACTTTTCATTTTCTGAGTAAAATAAACCTTGTTTGGCTCTTGTTCCTCCCCCAGCTTTGCCCTTTCCTTCTGGCTGAAGTAGCCAGTAGACATTAAAGACCAACCACATAGTCAAATCTCCTTTCAACTTCTGTTAACAGGGGTATTAAAAAGACATTCCTAAATATCAGCTGAAAACCACTAGGTAATAAAGTCCCTACTTAAAAGGTGGGTAGGTGTAAATTCCACACGTAGGTCTTTTCATCTGGGAAGCCAGTTGCTTGGGGATCAGATGTTTTAAATGAATTGCGGAGCTGATGTCACTTGTCAGTCGATGGAGACTGCCACTATTTGAAGGATCAAATACTTACATTTGAGGATGTAAAGCAAATAGATAGGTCCTGATCCTGCCAGGGCAGCTCCAGAGAAGTGCTTGTCACTATGAAAAGCCCTGGTGAAATCAATGGTACTTGACTGTTTCTTCTCCATGAGCAGGCTCTTCATTTGGCATTTTGGAGTTGTGCCCTTGAGAACACTAAAGGGTTCAAAAGCTTATGGCAGGATTTTTTAACAGCACTAGAACTGGCCTATTTCTGGTCTTACTACAAATGAATAACAGCATTTTCTCCTATGCACAGGTTGCTTTGGCCAAGGGTGGTAATAACAATTAGAAATTAAATTACGCATGGTTTTCATTGATTGTAGTAAGGGTTGTGGGCTTCCTTTCATAGGGCTGGGCTCAGGATCGGTCCTGGTTCTCTTACTGCCTTCTTTCCCTCTGGAAATTGTAGCTGGCTGTTCATCTGTATTTTTTGGCATATTGACCTAAAAAAAAAAAATCAGTATTTCTTGACCAGCTTGCTTACCTAGAAGTCTTATTTGTTTCAATTCAAGTTGGACCCAATTTAAACCATCTTCCACATGCAGAAAAAAAGCTGCAAAGTCTACTCATTTAAAAAAAAAATGCATCTACCCAAATTGAGGGAAAGCCTTAAAAGGGAGAGAAGCATCTTCTGGTGGCTAATGTGACCCTGGATACCAAATGTGGTGGATCCTCGCCTTCCTTTATTGCCAGCTTGGGCGTAAACCGAGGTGTTCAACACTATTTTTCAGAAGTGTTGAACACCTGCTGCGTCTGCTGAAGTCAGCGAGACCTGCAGCTGCTCGCCCCACATTTTATGTACGGGCAGTTGACTCCTCATCTGCACCTCTGATGGTTACAGCCGCCTCCGTGGTGAGCGGGCAGTGTAGCGGCTGATAACTTGGGAAACCTCTTGTTAAATAAGACATGAAGTGACTTTAAAAACTTGGTTGAGATAGATATTTTTTCATGGTACAATCTGCAAGATGAGGCTTTATTGTCTAAGTGCTCTACAAGGATATTAGTGTGATCTGCTTCTTGTCAATAAAATAAGACTGGACTTCCATCCTAATTGTAAAGGAGGCTGACAGTAATGGCATTAGTGTTGCCGAAACACATTTATCCATGTTTACTCAGTTTCAGCTTGCATTCTCCCCATCCGACATGATTTTTTACTTATTCTTATAAGTCAGTTTCTTCTACCAAACTCACAGATTGATGAAAATATACTCTAAAATATTTATAGTAAAAAATGCAGATTAGTCCTTAAATAACTGTACACAAAAATGCATTTATCTACCATACTCGTGGATGACAGTGATTATCTGGACAACTTATTTTAAATTTAAAATCTGAATCAGACACATATGGGAGCTCTAAAAATTTTCTATTCCATGTCTTTCATTTTAAAATGGAAAAATTTTTGCTCCTTCCATGCATCCATGCTTTTCCTCTCTTCTAGAAATATGAGCAGGGAACATTTCATTTTAAAGGAGATGAAGATTGAGATGTTAGCCTTTATATTGCAGAATAAATTACTGAAATGAAAATCAAAACTATCAGTCAAGCAGAAAATGCCTTATCATTTTTTAAGTGTCACTTTGTATTTTATTGGTGTTGGCCTCATATCTCACTATTCTTCAATGTTTTAGCATTACTGGCAGACAAAAAGGAAATGCCCAAAATTTGTGAGAGGTAGAATAAAATGAAGATTGCAAACATATTTTTCTTATTTTTATTTCATGGATTTACTTTCTAAGAAGGTGCCACCTGAAATACAAGACTTTCTTATCTCTTCAGTGAGAGAACATCAGAGAATCATAGGGTATAGAAAAATAAACCAGCCTGTAGCCATCTCTTCCTCTGTATGGTACATTTTAAGGCCCTGTTATAAAACAACACTGTGAACTGTTCTACCATTTACAGTAATTTTTGCCTGTTATAATTGTCCTACTTTGTGAAATAATTTCCTAACTGGGGATTCTCATACTTGCAGGTGGAAATATAGTGCTATCCAAAACTAACTAATCCAAGAACAGCTAAATTTTTCTGGGACTCAGGGAAAAGAGGAGAGTTTATCATCTCTGGAAGAAGGGGCAGGCAACTCACGAAGAGTACAAGGATCTCGTTAGGTCAAGCAGGGACAAAATTAGAAGGGCAAAAGCCCAGCTAGAGCTCAGTCTGGCCACAGTCATAAAGAATAACAAAAAATGTTTCTACAAATATATTAACAACAAAAAGAGAGGCAAGGAGAATCTCCATCCCCTACTGGGTATGGCGGGGAACATTGTCTCCAAGGCCGAAGACAAGGCTGAGGTACTTAATGCCTTCTTTGCCTCAGTCTTTAATAGCCAGTCCAGGTATCCACAGGGTATTCAGCCCCCTGAGCTGGAAGATGGGGATGGAGAGCACAATAACCCACCCATAATCCAGGAGGAAGAAGTTAAGGACCTGTTAAGCCACCTGGACACCCACAAGTCTATGGGGCCTGATGGGATCCACCCGAGAGTACTGAGAGAGGTGGTGGAGGAGCTTGCTAAGCTACTCTCCATCATTTATCAGCAGTCCTGGTTGACAGGGGAGGTCCCAGATGACTGCAGGCTTGCCAATGTGATGCCCATCTACAAGAAAGGCCGGAAGGAGGATCCTGGGAACTACAGGCCTGTCAGCCTGACCTCCGTACCGGGGAAGATCATGGAGCAGTTCGTCTTGAGAGTGCTCACAGGGCATGTGCCGGACAACCAAGGGATCAGGCCCAGCCAGCACAGGTTCATGAAAGGCAGGTCCTGCTTGACCAACCTGATCTCCTTCTATGACCAGGTGACCTGCCTAGTGGATGAAGGAAAGACTGTGGACGTTGTCTACTTGGACTTTAGTAAAGCCTTTGACAGCGTCTCCCACAGCATTCTCCTGGAGAAACTGGCGGCTCGTGGCTTAGACAGGTTTACTTTTTGCTGGGTGAAGAACTGGCTGGATGGCCGAGCCCAGAGAGTTGTGGTGAATGGCGTTAAATCTGGCTGGTGGCCGGTCACAAGTGGTGTTCCCCAGGGCTCGGTTCTGGGGCCAGTCTTGTTCAATATCTTTATTGATGATCTGGATGAGGGGATCAAGTGCTCCCTCAGTTAGTTCGCAGATGACACCAAGTTGGGTGGGAGTGTTGATCTGCTGGAGGGTAGGAGGGCTCTACAGAGGGATCTGAACAGGCTGGATCAATGGGCAGAGGCCAACTGTATGAGGTTTAACAAGGCCAAGTGCCAGGTCCTGCACTTTGGCCACAACAACCCCATGCAACACTACAGGCTTGGGGAGGAGTGGCTGGAGAGCTGTCCAGCAGAAAGGGACCTGGGGGTGCTGGTTGACAGCCGGCTGAACATGAGCCGGCAGTGTGCCCAGGTGGCCAAGAAGGCCAACAGCGTCCTGGCCTGTATAAGGAATAGTGTGGCCAGCAGGAGTAGGGAAGTGATTGTGCCCCTGTACTCGGCACTGGTGAGGCCGCACCTCGAACCCTGTGTTCAGTTTTGGGCCCCTCACTACAAGAAGGATGCTGAGGTACTGGAGCGTGTCCAAAGAAGGGCAATGAAGCTGGTGAGGGGTCTGGAGCACAAGTCTTATGGGGAGCAGCTGAAGGAACTGGGGTTGTTTAGTCTGGAGAAGAGGAGGCTGAGGGGAGACCTTATCGCTCTCTACAACTACCTGAAAGGGGGTTGTGGTGAGGTGGGTGTTGGTCTCTTCTCCCAAGTAACTAGTGATAGGACAAGAGGAAATGGCCTCAAGTTGTGCCAGGGGAGGTTTAGGTTGGATATTAGGAAAAATTTCTTTACCGAGAGGATGGTCAAGCATTGGAACGGGCTGCCCAGGGAGGTGGTGGAGTCGCCATCTCTGGAAGTGTTCAAAAAATGTGTGGATGTGATGCTTCAGGACATGGTTTAGGGAACATGGTGGCCCTGGATTAATGGTTGGACTTGATGATCTTGAAGCTCCTTTCCAACCTTAGTGATTCTGTGATTCTGTAAATGCCATGAGACTCTGTACACCTACATAGGCTGTGGATCATACAGGGATCTCAGAGAGAGGTTACATAGCTTCCCAATTTGGCCAAAACTGAGGCACACTTCATGTGAGTCTATTTTGGGAACCTGGGAGCCATGGGTAGAAACAGGATGTTATTACCCAAAACTGAACCTTTGGCTGCATCTGTACCAGTAGAGCAAATGGCCACAGCCCCTTCTGTGGCTCTGAGGACACATGTTGGGGCAAAGCTTGCTTTTATATGGGTAAACCCTTTGCTTAACCCTGTGCCCTTGGTGGCATCTCCTGAATCGCACTCGGGCAGTTTGGGACATAACTAGGTGGGTCCAAGCTAAAATAGCACCAGGGAGCATGATGGCAATAAAACAGGATGCACAACTGCAAGGCAGCTTTCAAGTATGGGCATTAGCCCTGTGTTGTCTATATAAAAGCCTATGATTTTTTTCTTGCCCATGTAACAGTTTATAAGAGCGCAAGCTTATTCAAAAAACGTGTGGACGTGGCATTTCAGGATATGTCTTAGTGGGCATGGTGGTGTTGGGTTGATGGTTGGACTTGATGATCTTAAAGGCCTTTTCCAACTTTAATGATTCTGTGATTTTTCATGCAAACAGAGCAGTTGTCCACATACTGTAATAGCCTGCCTTGGTCGCTCTAAACATTTACCCAGAAGATATAAGAAAAGGTATAGCTATTTCTGTAATTTGCATTTCTCTTCCCTGCCTAATCTCATCCCAATCCCTATATATAAGGATACAGAGATGAAATCTGACTGTGTTCACCTGTCATTTACAGGAATGGCATCTCGGACATGCACAAAACCTCATCCCTTTTGGTGCCTGAGTAACATTTTCTATGATTTACCCAGAGATTAGGGGTATAAATTAATTGTCAACAAGCATTGTTTATAGTCAGCAAACAAGTGACTTGCTGAAATTTTTGCTTCTAAATTTGGCTGCATTTAATTAACATTTGATTCCAAAAACAAAACTGCTGAGCAGAACAGTTCATATATATATATGTTCAATATGTGCTCAATAGATGCTCAAAAATATATATAGTTTATATATATACATATTGTACATACACATATATTTGCAAGCTCCTTTATTCCTGGCACACCCTGACAGAAGTTCCTCCTCTTCCACCTCCTCCTCCTGATTTTTGTCCATTTGTAGACTTTTAATTGTTATGTTTACAAAAAAAAGGAAAGACAAAATAAAAGTGGGGGACATCAAATGGAAAAGACACTATAAAAACAAATACGGGGAGGAAAAGAGAAGAGGAATGGGAGAGAGATTTTAACTAGGACAAAAACGAGTCCCCCATTTATGCTAAATTAGGCCTTGTGTCTGACTTCTGGCCTTGTGACCATTGTCTTGGTGCTCAGTGAAACTCAGTCAGTTCACCGAAGTTCCAGAAAATACTTGTTGTTCATCTTGTGTTATTTTAATTTGTAGCAGGCATTTGTGATTCTTCAGAGTGTTCCAGCTCATTTTCCTTAGAGAAGGAGTAAAGGAGAGCACAAGGTAACCATAAACCCCAAAGCAATCCTGACTGTGGTGAGCTGTGCCCCGAGTTTCTGTGTGGGGTAGATGTCATCATGTCAAACCATCTCAGCCTGGGCAGAAATGCTGGAATCCTTCACTTTTTGGTTCATTCTTATTCATCTCAGCATAAAACCAGTAAGTCTCCCTCAAACTGCTTCCCAACTTTTTGATCCCAAACTCATAAAACTTCACAAAAGCCTTCCTAATGACTGAGTATTGTAATTTTTTTTTTTTTTCCTGAGTGGCTGTAATGAGGATTTCACAATTAAAAAGAACTGGTGTGTTCCAGAAAGCCTCAGCTTGCTCCAACTATGTCCCATTCAGAGACATTCCTCCCTTTTTTCAGATTATGGTGCACACAGAGATTGCTACACTGAAGGAATCTCTAAAGCAAATCCTACTTTTCTTTTTCCTCCAGGCTGGCACTCTTTCTCCCCTTCTTTTCATTATATATTATATTTTGCTTCATTATGGGCCGATACAAAGTCGGGGCTGGCAGCTGAGCTGCTCAGTAGAGCTGCAGTAGTTTTGGACAGTTTTCCTGGCTCTCCTAATGATTTGCTGTGTGATTTTGGGCAAGTTACTCCTTGCCTCTGCTTATCCATTTTCCCAGAGTAATAGAGATCATTAATCATCACTGTAAGCTGTTCTGAAGCCTACAGATGAAAAGCGCTCATTATTAATGTTATTAATTTATAGGATATACATTTTCACTTGAACTGCCTAACATATAACTTCACTTTTGCATTGAAACAGAGCTGGAAAAGGTGGTTTTTGGCAGAAAAATGGATTCCTAGAGGTAGAAAGTTTTACAGAAGTAGCTTCTAGCCTTCTCTTACACGTCTGTATATTACTTTGAATTAAATTTCCATGTAAAACATTTGTCTGGGACCAAAGTTTATACCTGTTTATTTTATTTCCTAGATTTTTTTTTTTAATTACATTTTCCTATTTTTTTTTTAAATGGGACTTTGACTTGGTTTGGAATTACAGATATCCTTTTTGATTTTCCAGTCATGATTTAAAACAGCAAATAAATCCACAGCCTGCAGGGAATGCATTACTGTTCTTTCCTCCTTTCTCCTGTTGCAAACAAAAAGCGATCCAGAAAGAAGTTGCAATCTAATGAGAAGAGAAAGCCACAGAGCCATAGGACACACCAAGCCAAACCAACCGTCTTTGACTTTCACGATTAAGATGCAGATACTGAGGGACTACTTCAGCAGCAGGCAGCACGGATCAAATAGTCACGGCTGTAATGCCATCGCCTTCAGCGACCCAGAAATCAGGGTTCGATGGCTTAAATTCAGGGGTTGTGTTAGCGGCCGTTATCTTTAAATTCCACGTCTGTAAATTGTTTTGTAAAATGGTTAATTTTCTTTTTCCTCTCTCACCATTTATCTGCCCAGCACAACGTTACATGCAGATGCGCAGCCTTAATTGGTTTAGTTGCAAGAAGATAATCTTTTTTTCCTCCTTTCTCACTGTTGTCTGTTAGCTTAAAGGCTTTTTAGCTGAAGGTTGATAATTATCACCGAGAAGAATCTAGCACATCAGGAGTTCATTTTCCATCTTAGCACTTGTGGCGCTCCTTTGAACTCCTCTCGCCAAGCCCGCGTTCCCACTCCGTCACTTGCCTCCCTCCATCATAAAAAGGTCTCGGCAGCCGGCGGCTCCAGCCTTTGCCGCGGGCAGAGGGCATCGCTTCTCCCCGGCGCTCCTCCGGCATGGACAAACTGCACGAGACGTTGATAAACATGGAAGACGCTTTGGGTTCAGAGCACTCCGTCTGCTTGTCGTCCTGGGACTGGAAAAGCGCCGCCGGGTCTTTTGAGCTGCACCCTGTCGCGTCTCCACACAGCTTATCCCCGACACCCTCCTTCGAATCCTACTCCTCGTCCCCTTGCCCGGTGGCGGCGGAGACCCCCTACGGCAGCGGCGGCAGCCTGGTGGGCTACGGCATGGTGGACTTCCCCCCCGCCTACCTGCCCAGCCCCGGGCAGGCTCGGCTGCCCAAGGGCACCAAGGTGCGGATGTCCAGCCAGCAAAGGAGGAAGGCCAGCGAGAGGGAGAAGCTGCGGATGAGGACCCTGGCCGACGCGCTCCACACGCTGCGCAACTACCTGCCCCCCATCTACAGCCAGCGGGGACAGCCCCTCACCAAAATACAAACCCTGAAGTACACCATCAAGTACATCAGTGAGCTGACGGAGCTCCTCAACAGCGTCAAGCGGGCGTAGACCCCACCTGGAGTGCCCGCCCCGGCATGCCCAGGGTCTTTACAAACAAAAAAAATCAGAACGATTCGTTCCTCACCAGAGTACAGCGGTGCGGGGTGCGAGAGGAGGATGGAGCGAGGGAGGGAGAGCAAGGGCTGCCGTTGTGCGTAGGATGCGATGCTGGAAGGTGATGTAGGATTGCCTAAAAACCTGAGCTGCGGGTTGGTGAGACAGAAGTCTTGCTTTCTGCTTTTTTTATGTCTTTTTTTTTTTTAAATAGTAAGCTTCTGAGAAATATTAAACCTAGTCTGATACAAAAGTAAAAAACAAAAAAGAAGCCAAATGATCTTCCTAGGATTTACCTGTCACTGTTCTGACTGATGTTCTGTTTAATAAGGACAATAGTAAATCCATAGGTTTTAAACTGAATTTTAAAAAAGTGACAACAACACTATAGGAATACTAAGTGTATTGATTTGTAGGCACTTTAAATATTAGGATGAGGAAGAACATGTATAGTTAGTTCAAGTATTGTCTATTTATCCACCTTTCCACTGTACCTAAATATCAAGAAACAAAGTAATAGTGAGAACATCTTTGCTCCTAAACCAATAACTATCAGTGTCATAGTCTGTATCTTGTATTATATATCTGATAAGTAAAATTTAACAATGATTGATAAATTCTGGAAATGAAATATAAGCAAACTGACATTTTGTGTAGATAAACTGCTGTTAAATCCTGTCTTCTTTATTAATATATGCAGAAACAGATAATATTTCTGTATTTAATGTATAAAAACCCCTTGCTTCAATGCCTGATAAATTATGGAAAACATTTTTACATCAAATTGCTAGAACAAGTAATATTATGCTGAGTTATCTTCTTTGTCTCCACCATGCAATAAATTGATTCAGGTATCAAAGATGCAAAGTTTCATCCTCAAGGTGTACTGAAACCTTGGAGGACTCAAGTAACCATAATGTCTCCTTGTTAAAAGCTGTCAGATCAGCTGTTCCCTACAGCTAGTCACGGTCCTGTAAACCACACACATGAAACCCCCCAAAAACCAAACAAACGGGGACATAGCCTTAATCCTTAATTACTTTGATTTTCATCTAACAGATATCGCACAGGTCTCGCCACACCTGTAGCGAGCCATACATGCAGAGCACTGCAAAGTTAAAACTTTATTGCATCCTTCTCTTTTTTTTTTTTGCTTTCCTTCTTTCTGTTTGTTCGGAGGGAAAGTTGTCTTTGTACATGTTTTTGTCCAAGGCTCAGCCTAAGCTGACTCACTGCTCTTCTCACATGTTACGTGCATATTGGAGCAACCAGTGTGAAATCCATCAGTGGCTCAAAAAAGCAGCTACATTCAAATTTATGCAGGTAGCACTGTCACTCAAGATATAACCACATTTAAGCATACCCCATATGCTTCTGTTTTGCTTTAACCCATGTTAGATTTCTCATAAGCTTTAGGGTTTCAGCAAGAATATAAGTAGAATTATTTTTAAAACCCTATAAAATTGTCAAAGTAGAGAAAATTTTATGCACATATAACATGGCAGCACTAATATCAGCATAATGTTCCTCAGTATAAGCCTGTGCAGCTGATCCAGATTTGAGCAGATGAAGAGCCACATAGACAAGGTCAGTCTGGATCATGTTTTGTAAGGGAGTGAAATTGCACATTGCCCATGGGATCTTGCACAGAACCATGGCTGAGAGTTTGATGCCACATCCTTTCTCCAAGACTCTCTTTGTCTCTGACAGCTGTAAAGGGGTACCTGCTCACTAGTGCTGGCCAGCCACCAGCAGATGCACAGGAGGATAGCCCTTTCATTCCGTGATGTTAGTTAAAGACCATCATCGTTCACAAGTAGAGTGGTTGGGTATTTTATCTATGCTTGGGAAGACTTAACCTCATTATTTAAGTCTTCCACACTTGAAACTACAGGTAATAACTAGACTTTTCAGCTCTTCAGCTAGGGAAAGCCTATAGGGTCATGGTTAAAGTAGAGGAACAAGGGATTAGAAGGATCCACTTTTATTGCTGGTCATCCAGCATTGCTGCCTCAGTTTACCTAGCCACAACTGAAGACTCTGATAGCTAACTGCTGCTCATAGCCAAAGCTAAGTAATTCTGTATGCAGAAAGAGTGGCCCAGTAGGATGTATCTTGCAGATTTGAGAAGTGGCTCAGGGTCAGCATTTCCCACCACCCCAGAGAAAGTAGCAGGTGAAGGCCCTGAATGTGCTGGGCTATAGCTTGTTAGGTGCCTGTAGAGTTCCTCTGTCTCTCTGCAAGCCTGAGGTTGAGGCTTTGGGTTTCAGAAGGTCATTTTACTTGCTTCTCTGCCAGTGAACTAGACCTTGCCTGTGCCTACTCCCTAGCCCCAGAATTCCAGTGGCCGCTCCAGTGGTTGCTGCCCTATCTTCAAATACTTTGAGCTCCAGCACAAGGGGACCTTAGGGAACGGTCTGCCCTAAATCACTCCCTGGGATGCAATAGGGCCCAAAGCCCATGTCCAAGATAGGGTTAGTTTACTAGAATATGTTGCACTCTTGCACTGTTTAATTTGTTTGATCACTTTTCAGGGGATCTCTCCTTCCATCTGCATGTGAGGGATGAAAAAGTGACAGAGATGTATAAGTAGGAGGTAGAGGCAGGTTCGGTGCCTGCTTGTGGCCTGGGATCTCCTAGGATGGGTCAGGTTTGTTTCTCCTCTCCCAGGAAGAACGGAATTCTTGCTTTGCCTGACATAGAGCATCTCTCTCAACCCCTCCCTTTGTAATTCTTCCCCTTGGTGTAGACTATTTCAGAGGAAATAAGCCATATTCTTATATTCTTGATGGCACAAATCCTCTTGCTACTAAATGGTGGATTTTAACTTTTCAATAAAATAGAATACACTCAAGGATCCTCCTCTTTTCTCTTTCCTTTATCCCCATGAATTTAGAATATTTAATTGGTGTGAAAGAGACCAAGTTAAGTCCCCCGCTTAATGGAATGAGATCTTGTGTCCAGGACTGTATGCAAGGTCCGTAAAGCTATACTGAACTCCAACAGCAACACCATAATAATCCATAGAATAGAGGCCAAAAAATGGTACCTCAGTCTGAAAAAGTCACAGAAGGAGAGGACATCTTTCACATACAATCATCCTCTCAACACAGTTTGTTAAAAGTCTCCATGAAAATAAAGCTAAAGTAGCAGCCCAACAATCCCTGGAAGTCCATGGCTGAGGAATTGAATTACATTCTGCCTAAGGGATAGAGTTGTTTACCATACTAAAGAGAAAGAGATACAGGAGAGTGAACTGGGATACACCCAGACAATGAAGTGAATTCCTATGGCCCCAAGATCTCCCCCATTTCCAGGTTAGCATGTCACTGAAATTCTTCGCTATGTGCAGAACAGAACACAGGGGCTAAAGAAGAAAGCAACACCACCACCAAAACAGTTCTCACACAAAAAATTGGTACATGAGGTTGTACTTCATGAGTGATACCAGTTATAATCTGCTGCCCTTTCAGCATAAGTGCTCAAATGCTAAACAGAGGAAGGACAAAGAACGTTATAAGATCTTGTACAGAAGTCAACTGAAACATTTTAGAATCTCGGGAAAAGCCTTGAGATACAGGAACCTGGCACTTTTGTTGAATTACTGGTCCTTCACTTTCAGCTTACTGGTGAGACAATTACACCATCCTGCTGCTACCAGGGTCACTTGCTGCACACTATGAATAGATATTTTGCCTTTTAACAAGTGCTCCCAGACAATAAATAATAAAAATAAGAAAAACAGGAAAAAAAACACACCACAGTTTGCCTTGAGCCAGAGAGAAGCAGCCCAGCCCATGTGCATGCTCTACCTGCAGAGCTAAAGGCAGGAGAACAGATGTGCAAGGGGCACCAAATCTTGGGCAGGACAGCTGGACCCCACCAGTTGCTTTCCTGAGCAGCTCATGTTCAGAGCTGTGCCCTTGCCTCTGCTCTGGGTGAATTGCTGAAGGTGTGATCACAGAGGCAGCCCTTCAAGTTTCTGAAGCAAGAGAAAAGACAGACTTTTTCCCCACAGCCATCCTAACCCTTTAATCAGGAAAGAACAAGGCAGGGCAGAGCAGGCAGTTACATGTAATGGATTTTAAGTAAGTTAACTCCACTCGTGCCATCAGCCAGGCAGCTGGTGCTGCTCTCAACAGCATGAGAGTAGGCTCCAGGTTTCTCATACCCCAGAGACCAGAAGCTGCTCTGGGTATATGATGCTGCTTTATTTAGCCAAAGGCACACCAACGGAAAGCAGGAATCCTGGTAGGTAGGGTATTAGCCCAGGATTCAGGAGACTCGTACAGCTCTGCTCTCCACGGCAGGTAGTAACACCTAGAGAGACACCCTGAAGATGGCAAGTCGGTCAAGTTCCCTCTTGGTGGGAAGAGTAAGTACCTCCAAGCGAGTATTCCCCAGCGGTTAAGAGATCACACGTGGAAGAAGCTCCCCGGGCCAGCCCTGGTGCTGTGAGCAGAGCTCAGCCCCCACCCCCAAAGCAGAGGGGAGCCCGGGGCCACCCGCCAGCACACACACCACACACACAGCACTTTGAAATTCTACACTGCGGAGCACCACGTAGGTGACAAGGGGTTTTATGGTTACACATTTGGGCTGCACATAGGTGTGCGTGGGGGGAAGAGAACCTCCCGCTGAAGGGCTTCAGCCAGTTCCTTAGGGGAGCTGCTGGTCTGGGAGCTGCCGCAGCTCCGCATCCCCTCAGCCTAGGGATGCCAGGGGCCGTCTCTCCAGCTCTGCATGGCAGTAGCTAAAAAAAAAAAAACCCAAACCACCAACACCCCCCTCACCCAACAAAACAAACAATCCCCACACACACACAAACACCCCCCACCCCAAAACACAACAATATACATGCACCCCAGCTTCTAAGGAGCCAGTATCTGACTTTTACTCCCTGAGTTATTTGCCATACAACCACAAATGTTATTGTTGCATTTAACAGATGAGAAACAGTTCTGGAGAAAAGTCCCAGCTCCCAGTAAAGCAGCTTGTCTCCATTAGCTGCAGAAGTTGGGTCCATCTGAACCCCCTCCCTGATCAAGCTCCCTGATCCCCTGACTTTTTTGCTTCTTTACACAGCAACGTGAACCTAGGCTTGCTCTTCTATCAGTACGCCAAGTACTGTAAGGAGACCAGTTCAGTTTACTTCTGCTTTACAGCATTTCTTTCAAGGCACATTCCTGTCTAGGATTTGGGGGATCTACCTAACACTGTGTTTAGGTGTTTCTGGACTCACACACAAATGGAAACAGCGTTTATATGGGAGTGACTAGCTAAGGACTCAAATAGACTTGTGGCAAAAGCCAAATCTTGAACCAAAGCTTCCCCAATCATTGGATAGTTGTCAGAACATGTTTTCCTCTGGGTTTAGGTGCATGGCATTTATTCTTGTCCTGCAGATGCTGAGATTCAAAACAAAAAAGCAAAGCAATATACCAAAAGAGAAAAATAAATTAGGCCAGAAAAAAATGTGTCAGTTTTCTTACTTTTTCAGTATTAATAGTAAGTTTTTGCTGCTTTAAATAACCAAAGCAGTACATAGTTTTAAAATATTAGCCATCTCATTGAATATAGACTAGAGTAGAAATGAGAACTCTGCGTTTCTATCAGTGATCGGTTATAACAAGGCTGTGTGTAGCACTGACTTACCACCATTTATTTGAAGTGGAAATAACTGTCTGCAGTACACTACTGTTATTGTTCCTATTTTCCTATAAAAACAAATCACACCAGACTTCTCTTTTCCCTTAGACTTTTATCATTCACCTGCTGAAATTGCAGAAGACATCAAGCATAAACAAAGAAGATTGATCTCCTTTCAACTTGTGTTAACAGGGATATAAAAATAACATCCCAAATACCAGGGGGAAAAGCATGTGGTCATAAAATATCCACTTAAAAGGCAAAGAGGTGTTGATACAACACTTGGAGAGGATTTTTTTTCTTTTTATATATAACCAGGAAGACAATTCCTGAATTTTAATATAAAACAGACACCTCTGAGGTGGAAAGAGTATTACTGTCATGTCTTTAAAGGAAAGGAATCAGAAACCCAGAAAGCCACAACCGAGATTGAGTTAGCAGTACTGATATAGGCTGCCCAACCTCATGATGCTTGGTTCTCACAGCAGTCCCTAGTAGCTACATTTTTCTCACACACAGCTGTAAGAGGGGAGAAGGTGGCTCAGGCTACCCGAGACAGCCTACACTGTGCTGGGAGAGTGTCATGGCAGATGAAGGTCTCACCTATCTGGACAAAACACCACATAAGAGTCTCGTTTCTTGAGAGACAGTCAGCATAATGTAAGATGCAGGGAAGTCACAACACCACTTAAAGTGCCCATATTTGTGTTTTGTTAGGTACAAAACGCTGGCAGCATGTTATAGATGTGTCCTTTGGTTTCTCAATAAATTGTGCCCACAGACTAGGGAGTAGCTAGTGCTTAACCCACTGGGTTAATGTAGGGGAAAGCAGTAAGCATAAAGGAACTGACCTGTCAGGTCTCCTGCCAGGCCTATATGTTCTGCATTTTCCTTTTATTCCCATGCTGACATATTTACATGTCATTCTTCACTATCACAGCTCCATGGCTTTAGTCTTCATCTACCACAGGAGTAACAAATAAGACGCCTTTAGCCCAGTAGCCTCCTCTGTTGGAAAACAGCCTTGATGCACAGCTAGGGACTTGACATGTCCCCCATCATGAAGCATGCACAGATTTCTCCAAAAATAACAGTACAAAGACACCTACTACAGATATGCTTAGCAGGCAAATGGAAGACAGACAAGACTTAGAAACATGAGCTTGTAATTTTAGCACAAACGGTTTAGTGGGATCTCTATAGAGGTATTGTAGTGACAGAGCTACAATCATTTAGACACCATGCTTTTTCACAAAGTGCAACTAGATTCACAAAATAGTTTCTTGCTCAAGCTAGCCTTCATAGAATTATATATTAAATAGAAATTCGCTGTAGTAAAGTTAAAAAGCAGACACTAGTTATTGTATCTTTAGCCCTAAGCAATAATGATACATGCTAAGCAATAGCTTTCCTTAGAACAGGAAAATACAATCTTGAGTCTGAACTGTTTTCACATCACTGTTCAGGTGCAAAGAAGAAACCAAGGACTTTTCCTCCCATTAAAAAAAAAAAAAGAAAGACGAAAGAAAGATGACAGGATAACCTGACAGGAGTTCCTAAACATCATGTTCTCTAGTAAGGAAGAATCTGTAACACTTTGTGGATAGACTTCATGTAGTAGTAGTAACAATAATACAGGTCTTCACTAAAATCTTTTTTCCTTTAGGCTGACTGCTTACTCGGCTGAGCAGTCACTGATGCTACCTGTGAGTGATTTGCCCCCAACTAGGGAAGGCAACTTGACATTGCAGAGCCACAACACTCTTGTGAGATCCAGTTTACAGTTTTTCTGTCAATAGCCACTACCTGATCAGATAAGTTCATCCCCATCTTGCTTCAAAAAACGCTTTCTCTAACTGACATTAAGCTCCCTGCAATCATTTGTTCATACTGAAGCTTAAAAAAACCAAACAACCAACCTCAAAGTGATTTACAATTGACTTCACACCTGTTGCCACCTTCCTCCACCTACCCCAAAACAGATGCTTCCAACTGCAAAGTGACTAGACACAAGTTTTGGACATGTTAACTGAGCAGACTAGGTTAGATTTAAGTCACGCAAAAGACTAAAAGAGTTTGACACTGTAGAGGAACACAAGAGCAACACACAAATTTAACTTAAAGATACATCCACACTGATTAGCTGACCTTTTTCCTCAGATACCATCAATATATTTTCCCAGTAGATACTTTTGAGATGTCCTTACTGGTAAGTCTGGCAGGCTGTGCTAGCTTAGCCCACCTAACTGCAACTTCATAAAACTAAATGGTTCTCATTTAGTGCCTGTCAAAAGCCAGTATATTCACCTATAGGGAGAAGAAAGACATACAGAAGTCTGTTATGTTACAACAGCAGTATGCTTGGTGTTTCAGCAGTGTAATTT
This sequence comes from Phaethon aethereus, assembly GCF_964289735.1. Classification (NCBI taxonomy): domain Eukaryota; kingdom Metazoa; phylum Chordata; class Aves; order Phaethontiformes; family Phaethontidae; genus Phaethon; species Phaethon aethereus. The sequence continues at coordinate 42,408 of NW_028114043.1, read as the reverse complement.
AAGATTGACACCAACCTCTGCTAGTCATTTTCCTTCCTAACAAGCACTGCTCCAGATGATGCTTGCCCATGTGGATGTGGTTCTGCACTGCGGTCTGGTGAAACATTTCAGCTTTTAATTTTCTGTACAGCAGGTGCTAGGACTAGGAGTCTGTCACCTGACACAGCTCCTGAGAGCATGTGCCATATTGCTGAGAAAAGAGTCAGGAATGACTCAAGAAGTGCTCGTTTTCTTACCAAGTCTGTGTTTCCTGGGATTGCATCTCCTTGGACAGAGAGAGCCTGAAGGATGTTGCCCAGTGCTGCAGAGCACCACACTGCAGTGGAAATACAGCTACAAGACACGAATATTTATGTTATGTGTAGAGGAGTCTTATTTGGAAAATATCTGGTATGTACTGACCCCAAAGGGGATGAACTGAACCCTTGAGTGGGTATATTATTTACTGCTCTTATAAAGCCATGCCTTCAAAGGGATGACTAATAACTCCAGGCAGCACCCAGACAGCCGAGATCTTCCACAGCGTTTGCTGCATGCACCGCTCCAGGCTCACGTATCAGTACTGGCAACAGCATGTGACAGACCATGGAGACGACTCACCTGCTCTTGCAACGGAGTTGTGCCTTGTACAAACGTGAACATCCTCACTTCAAACCTCTTTAGGTGCTGAGGAAATTTTACTCTGAGGCCATAATTAACTTTGTGGAAGACAGTTCTGTAGGAGTCTTCACTGTTTTCACACCTTTTTGGGAAAGTGAAAGAAAAGGTATTTAATCTAAACCTTCATTACTTCAACCAGATCTTTAAACAAAGCAAGGAGGTGAAATACAAAGAGCTTCCCTCTCTTTTCCTCAAGCCTTAGGGGTATGGACAGAGCCTCCCCCATTCGTGATCCCTGCCTTTGGCCACAGTCAGGGTTGTTTCTTGTTCTTTCTTTCCAGTTGGAAACTGTTAGCTAGAAGCACTGCTGGCCACCCCCATGACCTGCTGCCAGCAGAAGGCACAGCCACTGTGCTGACACTGACATGTACTCCACAGCCTAGCAGCCATCACCCATCAGGACAACGCAATGCATCCAAGCTGACTTTTGTCCTCTTCCCCTGTCCTCCCACCTAAGGTAAGGGGCCTTGTGCTGAACAGTTACCAAATACAGGAGAGAAGCCCTCCTTACCCATTTATAAGGATAGGCCACTGTGGAAGGCTGTCCTGGCTTTGGGAGTTCGTAGCCCAACAGTCATCCAGGTTTAGTTCTAGTCTTGCATCTTTAGGCTGGAGCAGTTCAACTTCAAAATACAGTGCCTCCCTCAGGTATTTTACCACAGGATATTCTGATTCCTGGTAGGGCTCTGAATAGGATTTCTCTAGGAGAGAGTATTGATGTTAGAGTTTCATTTTTACAGAGTAAGTATTCACAAACTTTCTGCTTCAGTTTTCTTTCCACCACCATTTACTCTGGCACAGTAATACTGAAATCTAGGGGAGTATATGAGTGTCAGCAAATGGGGATAGAATGGCAGAAAAGTAAGAACTGGCAATGTAAGCAAAGATCTGAACTGTATTCCTTGGCTCTAAGGATCCAGAAGTGAGACACTCCTCCTTCTGCAAAAACGCATTGGATAGTTATTCAAAACTGTATTTATAAAGGTACTGGGGGCAGAGGGGTGAAGTAAAAAAATTAATCAGAGCCACTCCACTCAGGGTGAGTGTTTGGTTCAAGCTTCAATTAGCCCTTTCAGCTAGCAGCATTACCATTTTACAGCAGTATTGCATGTAGCTTCCTTCACTGACACAGGTTATAATTATTTTGGTGCATGCTAATGAGTTGACAGGGGAGAAAAGCTGACATCACATCCACTACACACAACTTTTAGCATGCCCAGACCAAGCAGGAAAGACACATGTATCAGTGATGCTAAGACTGATCCACTACAGGTACTTGACCATGTATGTTACATTCTGGAATGGAATTCCTCTGTTAGAGGCCTTAGAGGTTTCCACTTCATCCTTGGAGATATTCAAAAGTCATCTGGACATGGTCCTGGGCAACCTGTTCTAGGTGGCCCTGCTTGAGCAGAGTAGATGGACAAGATGACCTTGAGACATCCCTTCCAACCTCAACTGTTCAGTGATCTTACGTATTCTAATCATAAGTTTTACCTTTGAAAAGCTTCAATGAAAGAGCAAGAGCGCCAAACCCTGGCTTAATACTGGGTGGTGGGTTCTTCTTAGATTCATATTGGATATCAACAGTCTGCTTGATTGCATACCAGCATACAAATTTCAATCTGAGGAAAAAGGTTTAGCATTAGATTTTTAGAGACTAAAATACCTTGGACAGCCTTCTTCTAGGGAATGATACTTACTGGTATACTGGTGTATCATCGCCAGGTCTGAAATAGAGTATATCGTTTTCATACATCATAGCTGTGCTATTGAACTGAAAGATACACATCATTACAAACAGGACAGTTACACTAGAGCTTATTTTGGTTTTGACACAATACACACATCCCTTCTCTTGACTGGCAGATTGCACTGAGCAGACTACGCTTAGGAATGGCCAGGAATTACCAGCCAACAGCCCTACGCCTACTGAACTAAAGCTGACAACTATACCACAGTCAAGAAGAAACATTTTATTAGCTAACACCACCTTGAATATGACATAACATCCCAGAAAGGGAGTGCACTGAGCCTGAGAAAAAGAGATCAGTTGTTTCTGTTGACAGAATCAACATATAGCATGAGATGCAACACTCACAAAAGCAAGCTGCATACGTGGTGACCTAACTTTGAGCATCATCTGATCCTTTGTTATTTTGGCAGGTTTTTATTTATGCAGTACATAGGTGGCAGGAACGGGACCCACTCTGGTCTTGGGCTAGGTCGTCATTAGCAACACCTAACCAGCTTCTGTACGGCATATGAGTATATCTTGACAACGTAAACTCACATTCAAGTCCATTAGTAAACAATTCAGAGATGTTGTCCTGGTTTTGGCTGGGATAAAGTTAATTTTCTTCCTAATAGCTGATACAGTGCTGTGCTTTGGATGTAGTATGAAAATAAGGCTGATAGCAGCAACTAAAAACACCAGCGTGTTAAGCAGTCACAGTGCTTACGCTCAGCCAAGGACTGTTCAGCTCCCCACGCTCCGCCAGCGGGGAGGGGCACAAGAAGCTGGGAGGGGGCACGGCCAGGACAGCTGACCCAGCCTGGCCAAAGGGACATTCCCTTCCAGGTAACATCATGCCCAGTGTGTGAGCTGGAGTTGGCCGGGGATGGGCATCCCTGCTCAGGAACAGGCAGTCGATCACCAGGTGGCGAGCAATGATTGCACTGTGCATCACTTGTTTTCATATATTCCTTTACAAGTAAAATTATTATACTCTTCCTTTGTTGTCCTATTAAACTGTTTTTCTCTCAACCCAGGAGGTGTTTTTTCCCCCCAATTCTCCCCCCCATCCCACATGGGGCAGGGGGGCTGCAGAGAGCGAGCAACTGTGTGGTGCTTAGTTGCCAGGTGGGGCTAAACCATGACAGATCTCAAACTGAAGGCTACTTTTCAGAAAGCAACCCCTGACCTTGAAAACCATTTTTACCAAAGAAGAACTTCTTCCCAAATGAATTTAGTATCCTCAGAAAGAGTGGAAATGTACTACTTGACAAAAGTCAGCTGTGACCTTCTTGTAGCTTCTGCTCAACTCTGAGCCTCTGCCAGTTCTAGTGATAACCCTACCCCAATGCAGAGTAAACTTCACATGACTGAGCCCGTACCTTTCTACTTGTTCCACAAGTGTTCACATTGAACTTGAAGGTTGCAGTCTTCTCTGTCACTAGACTAGGCTTGCATCGTCTGTCCCTCAAGACAAGTAGGCTGGTGTCCAGATCTGCAACTCCTAGCAATTTTACTGCAGTAACAACCACAGTGCCATTGGGTAGGCACTCTGAAAGAGAAAAATACATTTTCATACTCCTTTATTTTGTAGCCTAGCACGACAAAGATGTTCTGTATGGGTTTGCTAGAAAGTTTTTTGGCAGCTCACAAGGGTTAAGTTTAGAGCAAGACTCATCAGTACTAACACCTGACTTTCCTCAAGCTAACCACCAGTAGAGTGTGCATGGATGAAGCTGGTAATTTCACTTACTTTTCTCCTTCTAGGAACTCTCATCCTCTCCCAAAAGGATTATTCTAACCAAGATATTCAATACATTCAATACTGATGAGTAGCTTTAAAGTGACTAATTAATATGCTGATCCTCCCCCCACCCCACCAAAAAAACCCCAAACACATTCATCTCCAAAACACCGTTTAAAAAGCTTCATGATTTTGGAGGTGTGAGGGGAAGTAGGTTTTCCCACCTCCTTCCCCCACTCCTGTGCTAGACAGGATAGTCGCTTCCATCTGTAACTTGTGTTGTAGCATATTACTTTGTAGGAAACCTGACAAGCTAATAGGCAAAACTAAATAAACAAACTCTAGAAACATTTCAGACTACATGGGCTTGTGTGACTTAGTTATGCAGCTCAAAGAGCATTAATAACTAATCCCCAACATGTTATTACGTATTAGCTCTGAAGGTGAAAATCTGCAGGAAATTGAGAAGTCCCTCCTATTAGCCAAGGTGATGCCATCCTTCAAGGTTAAGTGGAGCGAAGCCTTTATTCCAGAGGTATGAAAAGCCTAGAGATGACAATCACAAGTTAAACAAGAGAATAAAGACACACTGTTCAACCAAAGTATTCAAAAATTAAGAGGGCAGAGAGATTTTTTTTCTTTTTAATCTAAGAGCTCACACTGAGCTTTTTCAGTCATTTTGCAATACAGTGCAATAGAAACTCCAGCGCATGTACAGTTGCCATTAAGATAGGTCAGCCCTGAAGTGCTAGCAGGATGTTGTTTTTTCTTGCCTGCTTCTGCCAACATTAACCAAGGGAAATAAAAGTGTTCTTGAAAGGACAAAATAATATTCCTCCATTAATCCTTTGAAACCTACCTCAAAGGGAAGTTTTATTTCACCTTCAAGGACATAGTGTATCATGTTCATGTCTTACAGCTAGAGCATACCTTTAATCGCTACATGCTGGCATCCTTACCTCATAGTTCACATGGGAAGAAAGGAAGGGGACAGAGATTGTCAAGTGAGTGCCATTGTCCCTCAGGCTGTAGTTGTACTTCCGTGCAGCCTCTGGTGTCAGGTGCCAGTCTGAGATGAAGGGTAGCCAGTTTTGGTCCACGTTCCCATGAGTGATAATGAGATGAAGGTTCCTCTCATCACAAAATCCTCTTGCGCTGGGTAGTACTGTTAAGAGTAGTTAAGGGTCAGCCAGCATGCTAGCTTCCATCAGAGTTTACTAGGGCTATTTAGGACTGACAGTATCCCTGGCTCAAGTTAACAGCCAAGTTAGTCGCAGTCAGGCTGCTACAGTTTTGCCCAAGTTCCATTAGTTTACCTGCATCTTTAACAGCAGACACTGCTATGACCGGGACAGTGAAGGTCTCAGCTGTTGGATGAGTTTTGAATGCAAGTGTGACATTCAGGGTGTATGCTCTCATGTCCGCTCTCATGTACTAGGAAAATCATATTTAGAAATAAAAGTCACTAAGCAACACCATCATTTCTATACCATGGTATGCTGCAGTGTCCTAGTACACACCTCTTTCTTAATGCCTGGTGCATCAAATGGGACTTTTATTACATAGGCTTTGCTTCCATTAGCATATCTGATCTCATACGTTAGGTATCCATACTGAACAGCTCCAGGTACAGCAACAGTTGCCCCCTCAATCGTTAAGTTCACAAGCTCCACATCTGGGAGGAATGTTCCCACTGTCACATTCATTAGCCTCTCACTCAGATTTGAGTCTGAAAAGGAACACAGCAACATTAAGCTCTTACCAGTACGAAAACTTTCAGTAAATTCAACATTAGGCTACTTACTGTTGGTTATAGCAAGTTCTAATTGTTCAAATGCTGTTTCTATTTCCTTGATGATAGTATGTTTGGTTAGTCCCCATTTGTTATCTTCCCACTGATGTTCCAAGAACAGGTTGATGGTGTATTTTGCCCCATGCTGTCCACTGCTCACAGAAGTCTAGAATTTCAAATCAACACCCTTTAGTATAATGTGATTTTTACATTAAAGTTGCTTTGTAGCATCTCAAGGTCCAGCTAGAGCTACAGCTCTAAACAATTGTCCTCCTCAGCTCTTTGGCCCTGCTTTTATACTGGGAAAGAAGTTCTGAAAAACCAACACTTTTGAGGAATCATGAACTCTTAAGTGATCTTTACTCTATCACTATTATTGGCACTTGCTGTATCACTATTATGGGCTCCATTTTTGCTTAAGAGTTTAATATTAATCTCAGAATACTCAGGGGACTTCCTTTTGAAAATTGTCCACCACTCCTGAGTTTCAAATCAACAGGGGACTTTAACCAGCGAAAGGGCTCCTCCTACAATTTCCTTTGAAGTTCAGTTGTGACAGCATTTGCCCAGGATTCAGTTCACTCCAAGCAACTAGATTTAGATGTGTAGTCTCAGCCCATCCTAATATCATACGGTCTGGTGGACAAATGAGTTGTTCCCATTCTCTTAAATGGTCTGTGTAAAATACGACAGAACCCACGCATGCTTTACAGTCCAGTTAGGACTGTCTCCAAGGAATATGACAACAAGACTGAAAGGCAAAAGCTCTGCATTAGCCTGAGGAAGGAGACACTTCAATAGTTCTGTATGTGATTCTGTCCATCTGCGCTTGTAAAAAAAAAAATCTTCACAAAGTGGTATTTACAAGAGCTATCTTTGGCCAGGACTTTGGGATTTTTAATACATCCTTTTTCTTCTGACTCATCACCATCCTTCATTTGGAATGAATAGGGTGAAGAATTATTCCTTTACAGGGAAAAAAAAAAACAAAACACACACACAAAAAAACACAAGAACAGAGAGTAATTCACCCTCCACCTAACATAAATAACTAACCTTGTAATAGCCACCTTCTGCACCTATTGGTATCTTCATTGTAATTGTATTTAAGTCATTCAACAGCACATACTTCCTGGAATCCATTTCTTCGGCAGAGAGTTTGCGTAGATCCACACCAGCTTCAACAAGCACATCCTTAAAGCTAGTTGCTCCAGCAGAGAGTGGTTGAATATATTTTGGAACAGTCCAGATGATTGTTTTGTTAGCATAGTCCACACCATCTTAGGGACAAGGTATGAAAGCCGTCAGCTCATTACTCTAGGTGTAAGTCAGCCCCTGTACATTTAAGCACTGGAATGCAGGACAACATTTCTCACCTACAGGACACGCCACAGCAGTATCCACCACCAGGATCATCCTTCGCTGTTTGTAAAACGTACTTGATCTCACTGCAGAAAAGGCAATTCCCTGAGCCTGTAGGAAGAGAGAGATCTGGTTAGACCTACACGAAGAGATCTGGTTAGACCTACACGACCTGACAACTTGCTGGGCCAAGAATGAGCACACCAACCTCGACCAGCTGAATTTGTGCAGCCGTGTATGGTATTCGCAGCAGAACCCTTGTGTCTGTGGTGTTGAGTCCATAGCCCGCACTCCAAGCGTCGCTCACAAGCAGAGCCTTTTTTTCTTCTGGCTGATGAAACACTATTTGCCATATTGAGGTTTCTCCTGCTTTTGCCTGTCCAGAGAAATCCATCAGCAGTTTAAACATTCTGTTCAAAGTAACTTCTCGTTTGCTACGTTGAATGACTTATTGCGTTGAACTGACCAGCAGTTTTGTTGCCTTATTCTAAATACCACTAGTGTGATCCCGCTCCAGCCTTCCCCTGCTCAGCCTCGCACGTGCAGAAAACTTCCCGTACTAAGAGCACTGGAGATTAACTGCTCTGCTGTGCTGCATATACAGGGCCCAAGAGAAAAAAAAGCCTATCCACAGTTCACTCCTGGGCCATGATGTCTTGGAGACGGTTTTCATTGCACAGTCTCTTGCCTGAGGAAGACAATTTATAGGCTCTTTGAGAAATGAGTTTCCATTTCTTCCTTGGAGACATGGCCTACAGATATCTGTATTTCTAATGTACAAAATCTCTATGATAAAACCACTTGGTACAGAAGTTCTGCCCTTCCTACTGACTGAAGTGCTTTTTGAAAGGACATTTTACGCTGTGCAGACATAGAATAGAAGAATATTGTGCCAGAAGCATCACTAGCTTTTACTAGGAAGAAAGCCTGTAGCTTTACCTCTGGAAAGGCGGGAGTCCAGTCCTCAAGTTCATCTTGAATGAAATCTTTCACAGTCTGCGGAAACTCCCTCCTGACAGAAACCTGAAGGGAAAAAGCCTCTGTAAGGGGCTTGCTCGTGGCATTTGTCTAATTGTCTCCAATACCCTGTAAGTCTTTTTCGGTAGAAAAAGTATAGTAGAACAGTACAGAATTCACAAGGGAGACTAGCATTTCCTAAAGGGAGGTTCCCACCCCCTTCAAGTAAAAAAAAACAAAACATGGCATAAAATGCTGTCATGCATGGTGCATTATCTATAGTCCACTTGATTTCAGGTTCTTTTTATTTTTAGTATATCTTCCCTTTTCGACTTCCAGTTAAAGCCCATATCATCTTTGAATTGGAGTCCTTTTTCCCCATCCTTTTTCTTCTCCCCAGCAAATTCAGTAGGGAAACTTCCTTCAGAGTCTACATTCTGTTGTCAACTCAAATAAGACTTGTTGAGGCACCATTCAGCAAGTTCAATCCATTATCTCAACCTTTTGAATACTATTTCACAACTTTATTAATGCTGGCTAGTAGGTTATATACGCGTAATATAAATGTATCCCTAAACTCAGGCTGCATGTTGTGCATTCACTAGCGAGCTGTTTGTGGTGGGGCATTCAAATTCTGTTTCCAATACACACTCCTAGCATCTAAAAAGCTTCCAGAGAGAGCATCTTCAAGTATTTACTTTCTTACCTTATCTTAAGTACCTTCCCATTTGTACTTCCAGTACTTACCTCCATGTAGTTACTTTCACATACTAACTCTCTCTGACTCCATGGGCCATGATGGCAACTTGCACTTTTCAGATGAATTGCAGCATTCTGCATATCTGGAGTATGCGATGCTTTGATTTGTATAGTTACTGTGAACACATCTTTCTGCATGGACACAGGGAACACTTGCTTGTTAGACCAGTTTTTCCTAGTTAGACATGACCTACCCTTATGAATGAAGAGTAACTTACAAAATCCACCCAGCAGTCCTTGCACAGAAGAGCAACGCCATACTGAAGCATTACTGTTTTCTACTCAGTTAACTACATAGGCTGTATAGCTACGTAGCAACATAAATACTTTGGGGAGCAGCCTCAACCTTTCACATAGTCCCAGAGCTGAACAAAAAATTCTCCCTAAAATATAGCTGATCTTGTGTTTTATGACATAGTAGCAGTGAGCAAGCAACACAAGCAGCCAAAGCTTTTGAGCTTTTACCTTAACATGTCTCAGACACTAAATGCTAGAAGAGAATGCAACACAGCTGCCAGACAGAATTGTATATTCTTATCAACGAGAAAACAGTTACCCTTCAAGGGCATGTGTGACATACTCCTTCATGTATTCATCTGTAGGCCATTCAAATGTCAATACCATGGAACATTCTCAGACCTCTGGACACATTTGAGGAAAATTAAATCATTTTCTGCTCATAGATGTTCAAGATATTATGACACCTCAATTAATACCTACCAATAATTTGGTGACCTTTTGCATAAGGGTCATATATAACAACGCTCTAGTCAAAATGCCTGTAATAGACTTACCTCTAAGTGAGAATGGCAGCTTAGTGCAGAAGCACGAAACTCAATGTTACTCCAATTGCTGTAAGTTACTGTATAGCCACACTGTGATGCCATGGCCTCATCTAGCTCCCAGGCTATGCCAGATTGATCTACGGGCAATTAGCAAAGAGCAGTATTAATGAGTATAATTCGTCCTTTGCAAACTCCCTCAGCAACCTGACCTTGTCCCAGGGTTCAGCTGACCCCATGCCAATACAGCCCAGCTGCATGCCCTGGGCTTAGACACAAGAGAAAACTGCAAAGTGTTGAAAATGAACCATAACAAAGTCTATAGAAAGTAAGAAAGGTAGAATTACAGACAGAATGGGAGAATGGGACAGGTAACAACAGCAGCTCAAGGACTGAAAACAGAAGTCACCAATGTGGAAAGATATTAAATCCTAAAGGGGCAAAAACCCCAGTAGGCACAGAACAGTCAGTTAGGTCATCAGTGTCAGAGTTGTCAAGGTGACAGACGATGACAACCTAGCAACATCAGGAGTCTGATCTGTGGCTGGCACAGGGCCATGTTTCTCTCTGGTGCCTGCCTGGCCAACAGAGTCTCTTCAGAGGTCTTACCAGGATGACAAGCACACTGAAGCTTAGCTTGGATTTTTTTAGGCTACTTGTCTGTGTAATTTTGGGCTTTTTTGTTTTGTGTTTTAGGTTGTGGGGCTTTTCTTCAAAAAATAATTGCTTAATACTTTCAAGCTGTACATCCTCCAGTTGCAGAATGTCTTTATGTATGGATGAAGATGCCTGAACAAGGAACATACATTAAGTGGGTTTTCACACAAGTTTAACATTCTAGAAAGATGGATGTGGATGCCAAACTATATCTAGTTAGATAGCCAACTAGCACGGAGGGCTAGTTCAAGGCTGAGTTTACATTTTACACATACAGTCTTACAGTTGAATCATCAACTATATGTACATGTTTATAGCCCAAAAGCTATCTCACTTTGCCCTTCCAGGACACTCTGTGGTGCTTTTCACATAAACGCACCACTTGTTGATTACTAAGTCCATAGCCAGGGGGCCCAGGTAAACTTTTAACGCAGTTAAGAAAAATTATGTGCCTCCAGCAGGTCCCTTAGCAAAGAATGTGGAAAGCCACTAGTGCAAAACCAGTAATGTAGTGCCAGCTTCAGACAGTGAATTTTCAGAGTAGTATGTGCTGTTTCTGGGAAACTTTTTTACCACAAGGGAAATCCACCAGCATTAACATGGTGGATTAATGTTAACTGCCATGTGCATTTTAATTTGAGTCTAAATATAGCCATGATTAGACTTGATATTGCTAAGTTATCACACAACAAGTCTACAGGATAGGTTATAGAGAAATAAAGGTAGTGGTTGGCTTTACTTACAGTAAGGTCCAACCTACTAAGCTCTATGATTTTAAAATAATCCAGGGAATTCTAGTATAAGAGAACTTCAAATATTTCACCATGTGTAATTCCCTCTCCAAGTTCTATATCAACTTACCAACAACAGAAAAAGATAAATATTTGTCCTCAAAGTATTCTGAACTCAGTGTTATACGCAAAAGGCTCCCCAAGCACTCTGCACTCATGGGTCCTGTGTTGAATACATTGGAAGACTGCTAAGTAGGGGATTAAAGGTAACATACAAACAGAAATTTGCTACTTCCCAGATCGCTTTATAAAAAGTCAGTGTTGTGACAGTCATATTGTAGCACTTCTAGTAAGGAGGTGTTAGAGGGTTGTTTGTTTTTTTTTTAAAAAACAGCAATACTTCCAAGAGAAAAGCCAGCCCTGAAATCAGTATTCCAATACTATGTCTGGTCAGCTGACAGCGCTGCCTGCAGTAGCCAGTCATGGAAACAGGATTTTGAAACAGGGACAAGAAAGCACTGAGTTGGCTGCCCCCATCTGAACACCTTAAATGGAATAAAACAGAACAAGAAAGTTCAGAAAGTCAAGAAAGCCCCCCCGCCCCCCCAAAAAAAGAAAAAAAAAAAAATCACCAACTAAAAAACCCCAAAGCCCCAATCAGAAAAAAAAAAACCACCAGCAAACCAACAAACCCATAACCCAGACAAACCCACAGATGCCTAGTCACAAGAGGAGCCACAAGCCAAGTCCGGATGGGGAGCAGCCACATCAGCTACCCATCAGCCTACTCTGTTCACCTGCCTGAGTACCAGTACCACAAGGCAGTTGGCTCATGCTGGGAAAGGGCCACACAGGAGTAAAGAGGATGGCTTGAGAAACTCAAGTACCAAGATGTCACCACAGCATAAACCAGGCTATGGCTAACCTAACCTCTTAAAAGCAGGAAAGAGGTACAAACTGTTCTAAATGTAGAACTAGACACAAGAGAAGACTTTTCATTTGACATATACTTCTACTAAACCAGGATTTATTGTTTCAAACGGAAGTTTATGTTATTGTGAACTAATGTTGTTACCAAAGAAGTCAGCAAGAAAACCCTCTGACACTTAGTTTGAAGTTTTAGAAGGCAGGCATTCCTTATTGCAGCGCTGGATGCACGGGGCATCGCTCCACCTAACGTGCATACCCCGAAACAAAAGTTCATCCTTTATATATTTTAAAGACATGAACATTCACACATTTTCCAAGAAATCTCCACCTCCCTGCCTATCTACTACATTTACATAACGCTGGCATTGCAAAACTACACTAGGCATGCGCGGGGGTCTCGGGTGGTCGTCGGAGGTCATTTGGGGAGGTAGCCCCCACTCCTTTTTCCCTTTTATGGTCACAGGTCTCCTGAGGATAGTTTCTTCTCCTTGGATGTTTGCCCCTTCTGTTGTTCAGCCAAGCGATTCTTTCTTATCATCCTTGTTTGAGCACTCCTGCTAGGATGTTTCTATTCTCAGGGTTAAGGTATCTTCTCTGTACTCATTAATTTCTCAGTCCTTGCTCTTAACTCTTCTTTGTTTTGATTTCATGAGGCCTCTTGGTTAGCACTGAGGCAAGTATAGCCTAAGAACTATGAGAGTAGGCTGTTAAACATAATCACACAGTTATTAGGCTAAAGAAATCCGTACAAAAGTTAGACTAATCATGTAATCAATAACCCTCCAGAAAGTACATAAATGTATCAATGTTAACTAGTCCTTTTATAGTAACAGTGCATTTCAAGGGCTGAGAGGATCCTTTTTGCTAGAGAGTTCAGCCCTATAATCTTAAATTAACCAGAAATGCAACTCTCTCAACAGAGCCGGTCATACTAGGGAGCATTAGGCAGATGCTGGTGAACACAAACTTATTCTGCCCGTATTCCAAGCTACCAACCTGATCCACTGCAGAAGTTACCTAATTGCTCCAAGCTAGATAAAACCTCCTCCAGTTTCTTTTTACTTTGACCTTTGGTAAATGCTGACATGTTTATACAGCACCCATAGCGTGTAGGGCAGACAGTCCTAGAACAAGCTCTCTGTATCTGTTCTTCTAGGACCAGCTCTGTTTTGTAAGGAAGCAATTAAAGCAGACAGAAGTTTTGGTTAAGAAAACAGGCAAAGCACTGATATCTTTATAGTATTTAAAAAACCTTACAAATTGTACCATCAATAACAATAACTAGGCTCAAGAAAACAAGAACAACAATAAAGTCCCTATTAATTCATCAGTACTTGTTACCAGATTAAGGAAAGGTAGAAACATTTTCTTAATATGACAGTACATAAACCTAAAGATTGGCCATGAGTAGTTACCAATAGACATCTGTATGTTTGGAGTATCTCAGAAACATGTAAGTATGGCTGCCACAAGAGCTTCAGACTCCTCTGAAACACACACACAAACACAGATATCACCTATGAAAAAGTCTGGAAGTTGTTACATGAAAGCAGTTTACAGCAGCATTACCTGGTCTTGCTCTGGTCCATGTTTCAGAGATGAATATCCCCATTAGTAACAACCTGTAAGAGAAGACAGGGATTAGCAGCAGCTTCAGCTGTGACAACAGCATGTTAACAAACTTCTGTGTTTAAAAAGTTCCAGTCTCAATATTAAACTATTCTTAAATTTAGAGCTACAGATCTAGATTTGGAAATTGCAGAATGGGATTTCCTCAAACACCACTAGAAAGGCAGGGAAGGTAAATCAGAGGATTTCATATATTTAATGTCTTAGGTAAGATGATTTATGTTTAGCAGCCATGAAGCTCTCACCTCTGCACCAGACCCAGGTCCATCATGAATATCCTCAGCCTCTACCTGTAGTGCTTTTTCCTCCTACAACCACACACAAATGAAAATCTCCTTCATCAGTTTTGCATAGAAATCAAAGTCTTTCTAGCTTCTCAACATCTTAGGTTAAATAGAAAGGCTGCCACATTTATACTGATGAAACTCATTTTCAGCTGTTTACCTTCTTAACTATGGACCTATAATTCATGTCACCTGTTCACTTGCTTTACTGATTAAATCTGCTCTTACCTAGGTCCCTTCAGATGTTATGGCTGCTAGCTCCTGACTAGCAGGTTGTCAGCGGGTAGTGGGATAATTGATGCTGTTCTGGGAAAGTGTATGAAAAGTCATTGTTTAGGAGTTACTTCTCTTCACCCTTTTTCTTCTGTGGGGGATTTTGTGTAGCCTTCCCTGGACAGCTGAAGTTTGCTAGCAGCAAATGTGTAAAATGCAGTTTTAAGACAATTGGTATAACAAAAAAGGGAAGGAACTGTTGACTTTCAAGGTAAGTAGTCAAAGCTAACAGTAAAAGGGAACATAGCTGGAGAGTGATGAGTGTCACAAACTAAGTTCAGAACTATCTGACTGGGTGATCTGTGGGAGACCTAGACCACAAATCATTCCCGAATTTGAAGAAAATTAACCCAAAAACTGTGGAGGAGTCAATCTGACCACAGACAGATAGGAGAAAAGGACCCTAAATTTGCTGTGTGCCGAAGAGAGAGAAATTATACCTGTGGCCTTGGGTCTGGATCAGTGACAATTTTCCACCATTATCAGCACGCGTCCACACTGGTCACTGTGAGTGATGTGTGGGAGCATGATGTCCCCAGGGCTGCTGAGCTGAAATGCTGATGGTCAGAAGGTGGCCAGGTCACTTAGTGTGCAAAGGCATTGCTGGGGTATCTGTTCACGTTTTCTGTAAGTGTTGAGTGCTGTTTGTGTATAATTATAGCAATATCAGTAGCATAAACAATAATAACTGCACTGTTGTTTCATTATTGGGTATAATAAAGGGTGCTAGAATTCAGTGTTCCTTGTCTTGTTCATCATTCAATTCAGCTGTCAGTCACTCTGTGCAAATACATCCTTAACTCACAGAGCCATATTTCCCCTGTGGCAATGATAATTTCTACTCTTTCATGGATAAAATATTGCTTTGACTTCCCCATTTTCTTTGTAAACCTATGTATTTTCTAGCAACTTTACCGGGACATAAGGAATATTATGCATGTCAACACATGCCATTCTTCTGTTTGAAACACCTTTGTCAAGAGGCAAGCTTGGCAGTGTTTCCTAATGAGTGGTCAGAATTGCCCGCATCCCTCTCTGTATATATATTTCATATCTAGTCTAAACTTACACTGGGGATCCTTTTGTCCTAGCCTTTTGCCTGTAACATTCAGGGTTTGGTCCTTCCTTTAAACATGTGAAGGCTGTAGGAGCCGTAGAGCTGGAAGATATGGACCTGTTGGAGGGGGTCCAGAGGAGGGCCACCAAAATGATCAGATCACTTCTCCTATGAGGACAGGCTGAGAGAGTTGTGGTGTTCAGCCTGGAGAAGAGAAGGCTCCGGGGAGATCTTTGTGCAGCCTTTCAGTTCTTAAAGGGGCTTACAAGAAAGATGGGGACAGACTTTTCAGCAGGGCCTGTTGCTATAGGACATGGGGTAATAGTTTTAAACTAAAAGAGGGTAGATTACAACTAGAGATAAGGAAGAAATTTTTCACCATGAGGGTGGTGAAACCCTGGCACAGGTCGCCCAGAGAGGTGGTAGATGCCCCATCCCTGGAAACATTCGGGGTCAGGTTGGACGGGGCTCTGAGCAACCTGGTTTAGTTGAAAATGTCCCTGCTTGTTGCAGGGGGGGTGGACTAGATGACCTTTAAAGGTCCTTTCCAACCCAAACTACTATATGATTTATTTGTAATTAACACCGATGTCCTCGAGAGGGAGCCTGAGGCTCTCCTACCGGGCTGCTCAGCCCAGTCCCTCCAGCCCTCGGCACGTTCCGGAGCGCAGCCTCTGCAGCGACTTGTATTCAGAGTTTGTTCTTAAACCCGACAAAGATTACACAGGGTCGTTTTAGACAGACATACGTGTTTATGCTTCTAATCACGCTAATCTTACTGCACCACTCCCACATCTTAAAGAGTATAAAAATTAATTGAATGTAAAAACCAACGTTTGCTGTGCTCCAAGATACTGGGTTTTACCCTGGCAACAAGTGTTATGCCCAACTGGTTTGTGTGGTTTCCTTCTGAAATTCCCTATCTGATAAATTTTTAACTTTACAAGGAGTTTTCCTGAGAAGCACTATCCACCGAGGATACTACATAAATAATAGATTACAATAATAAATAAAACCATGATCAAGCAGTCAAGGCTTAAATATAGCACATCTCTGTTATTGCTGGAGTGGAGACCGTTTGAATTATGGGTTTATTTCACTGTGCAGTGTAATTTTACAGTATTGCAAAAAGGTTATTACACTTTTCCGGAACTTGATTTCAGGTACCACCAGGAAAGTGCTTGAGATATCCTCTAGCTTGCATCAATTCTATCCGACATTTAAAGCACATCTGCTTTGTTGACAAGCCCATCACACCAATTATATGGTAAGTGTCAAGGTTGCCCATGCTTTTTCCACCCCAAAAAGGTTCTAGCCATGTTTCCATCAATCCTTCAGTCTGCCAATACTCACGTGCAGGCTGAGGTTATGGGCAAAGCGGCATCCTGGAGGTGCCTTATTCACTTCTTGCAGTTTAAACAGGATCATGATGACTAGCAACCATATACTGGAATGGGAAGAGAATTGCAGTAGTCCTGCTACAGCTCAGCCTTACCACAACTATACTGAAAGCCTTATGCATCTAGTTTACCCACACAGTCACTGCTTGTTTCCTCCTTTTCTGTTTTTACCAATCAACTGTAGATTAATTCCTAGATTCTTTTAAGTTTCTGGGTTGTTGTGGGGTGTTTTTATTTTTTTTTTTTAGTATATAGCACATATTGTCATGGTCCACAATTATGATTCTGGGCAATAGAGTAACACAAATCTGAGATTATTTAGATCCAGTCAAACCTAAATTACCAGCTAACTTACCTAAAAAGCAAGAAGACTTGTCTGTCACAATTTTAACTTCTAAAGAATACTGAAACCTGAAAGGCTTTATTCAAACTCTGTGGCCAAGATGACAGACCAAATTTTCGTTATGGCCTTTCAATCAGTATCAGGGAAAGAGGAAGAAGAAATGATGTAGTATGATGCACACTTTCAGGGCTAACAACTATGTGGAAGCATGCTCCGGTGTCAGCATATTTCGTGTTACCAGCCTTTCAACTGGTAACTGATAATTCTCCCACAGCGAGCAGTGACTGGGCAGTAGGGTCAGGTCACGTAGTGCCGTGACCCTTAGATAAAGAAAAAGAGGAGATCTGTACAATGTAATATGAGTATCTGTTAAGTGTACCTTAAAAGCTATTTTGACTGCATACAAGAAAGTATGATGAAGTCAAATCATAGTTCCTTTAGGATTAGGTAATAGATAATTCTATGCTAATAGGGATAATAAAACTGAGAGAGATTTTCCAGTCTGACCCTTATAAATGGACCCTTGTAAAATGTCCACCAGGAAACGGATTACTCATTTTCTTCACAGGGTTGCAATTCAGAATAATAGATATTGTCAACTACTCTATCTGTCTCTCTCTGTTTCCTCCTCCTCCCATGAATCTGTTCCTAGACAGTGTGTTTATGTGCTAGCCTAATTCAAATATTTTCCATGTTAAAATACCAGAGACAGAAAACACACAGTTCATCTGTAAGTGGTATCTGCAAGAGCAGACACATTAGATAGAATGAAGCCATTAACTAAAACTCAGCAACTTAGGCTGGGCTGTTTCTGTTGCAAGATATGCCTCCTCTGGGGATACGAATTATTTCCTAAATCATCACTGACTTGATTTTCAGTTAGACACAGTCCTGCTACAGGAGTACAGTAGAGCTAAGATCCCCACAGGGTCAGGAAACCATCTGTCTCAGAGTTACGGGTGGTTTCTTTTGGGCTCCCCTGTATTCAGGGGCAGTAGGTATGATGATTGTCAGCTGACAATTCACAGATTAAACCAAGGACCAGCACATTTAAAAGGACAAATGCCCCTAATTAAAGCTTTATAAGGCATACTATGGTAGTTCCTTCTTCTCTGAATAGGGTACAGCAGGACATTTGAAAGAAGCGTACCCCCAAGACTGTTGATCACAATGTCCTCTCGATTGCAGGACGTGATGTCCTGTCGATCACAAGACATATTGACCTGTGAAGTGCATCGTGTTTGCACACAGAGCATGCCTGAAGCTGTGCCTCCACCCCACCTTCTCCCTGCTCTTGCTTTCTGAGTGTCACCTCATTCAAAGTGGTGGTGCAAGAGCAGTGGATGCCCTCCCCTGAACCAGGACCATAAACTATGGAATTATGCATGAGATTGCCTGTAACTGAGAATGCCATTCTCAAAGTTTGTCTGCATCAATAAAACTGAGCCACATTAAGTGAAAAAGTTACACTAGGAAGTAATTTGGCCCTTGAAGTCCAGTTAGGATTTGAGAATAGGAATTTATGTGTAGTGGAGAACAGTCTGTGGAAATGTCTGGAACCAAATGCAAAGCAATTTAGATTACTGTGATAGCACAAAAGCGCTTTGTGTAGACAATTTAAGACATCTGCCCATGGTCCAGACATCTGTGTGCAATGAATACCATTTTTGAGCTAGCTCTTTATTTATCATTCAGTGATGTCCATTAGTAATTGCTGCCCCCGTACAACCCTGTCTTTGTCTATATGTAGCTATATACGGTTACTTGACAACTGTAATAAACCAGGAAAGAATTACTTGTTCTTAAATTGAAAATACAATCTGTGAGCTAGTTCTATTTCAAATATAGACAAACACATTTTAGTCTTCCCTCCCATTCCCTCTCTTTGTCTGTATTTGAAGATGCTGTTGCACATTTATATCCCTCAAAGTAATGGACGCATAAACTAGCTCCTGTCATGCCAATGGGCGGTGCAGAGATAATCCTTTCGTATTTTTAGCTCATCTTCAGTTTCAGTCCTCCTGCGAGGCTGGAGAACCTGAAACACTCAGGCCTATGCTCAGAAGCCAGGCTTCTCTGCAGACATAGATTTATTTTCTTTGATCTCTTCCAATACTTCTCTGGATTTATACTCGCTATTTCACTGATTTGGAATCCTATCTTTTCTCTATTTATGTAAAGTCTTTGAGATCTTGCAATATAATTTACTTATCTAGTAAGCAAGTCTTTGGTGCTATAAGAAGGAAGAAAATTTTCTTTGGTGCAAGACCATGCACCAGTACTAATTAGACTTTGTAGCAACAGAGACAGCAAGTGAAAATAGTATGTCATCTTCAGCAAATAAATAAACAGATCTGTTCTGTCTGTTGAAGTAGTTACGCACAGTGTCTTATTAGCAGTCAAAATGAAGCGATATAGAACCAAGGGAAGAATCTTCCCAGAGTATCTTTATAAAATGTAACTTGTAAATCTAACTAATTTATTTAAATAGAGTTTTATGCTTGTTTATTGAAGTCTCTAAGGTTTAATACTGCAGTCTTGAAGGAACATCAGTCTGATTGTCTCTGCTTTCAGTGAGCTTTCAATTAGGCTCTCAAAGTTTGGAGGATGAGCTTGTCTGTGTTTGCAGCACACTGTAAACAGTGAAAACCTTTTTTTAATTGATTGATTTATTCTGGAATTTGGAAGTGCAAAATTGCATCAGTGTTTATCTGCACTGCTCTGCTGATAGAGCTCCATATTGCATGTGCGGAAGAAGATAAGTTTAAATTTGGATGACACACCTCCTCTCCCCAGAACTAGCAGCTATCCAGTGTGGATGAAAGGTCTCACAGTAATTTTCATAATGGTTAGGGGGCAACTAGGGCTTTTTGCCAGATGTCCTCCTTCTGTGGAAACAGGTTCTAATCATGAAGATCCAAATGATGGATGACTTTTATGCAGGACAATGAAAGATATGGATAAGGTGTGGGAATATCCCCACCTTGTGCAATGGATTGTGTAAGGAACCAGTCAGCCTCTTGTATATGGAGACTATGCTATGGATGAAGCCAGAGGCAAAGCAAAATGGCCTTAACCTCCAGTTTGACTTCCCAGCAGTCTGTGGAAATGACCATGCTAAAGAAAAGCCATGTTGGCTCTTCCAAACTCCCTCTCCAGTTTTTCCTCTCCATCCTGGGCAATGAGACAAAACAGGAGTCACTGCACTGAATTAGAACATCATTCTGAGACTGGGGCAGTCTGCTTCAGATTTTCCATGTGATCTTGGAAGTCTCATTAAAGATCGGTATCTGCTCTCTTCATTTATAAGGCAGTCTTAACAATGTTTCACACTGTTGTTAGGCAAGAAACAAAAAAAGTTTGTGAACTGCTCATACACTGCAGAATATGTATTCAAAAATACAGTCACATAAGTATGGAAGATCACTTGTGCTTTACTGTAGCTGCATTATTATAATTAAGCTACATTTACACTGCCTTCAGGTAACTACAGGGAAAATTGGGCCTAGCTTAAGTATTTTACAGAGATGGGAGAAGTTTGTGGCATAAGAAGATACTGCTGACATCTTTTCTATGTTTCGTATACTCCTACTGATTCCACAATAAATGTCATTGAACATTCATCAGTTCCAGTCAAAAAAATAACATTATGTCCTGGTAATAAGTTTGACATTTGTTTTACTCCCAAATAGAGATAAAGAGCAGAAATAATGAAATACTTAGCAGAAGAGAAAGTTCAGAAGAACTGAACTTCAGTCCGGAAAGAAGAAGAATTCAGAAGAAATTCAGTCTAGAAGAATCTAGGGGCTTCATTTCAGCTTGCTTCAGACGTTGGGCTGAAATCTCTTGAGGTTCTGTGGTATCATTTGGAGATTATAAACTAAATGTCTTATCTCACAGCTCTCCACAGTGGGCCAAATTCCACTGCCAGACTTCCCCATCGGCAATACATTCTGGTGTCATGATGGCTGTCCCACGTCCTGGAAAACGTTGCATAGCAAGAGGCTCCAGACCATGGAGAACAGGAGATATTCAGCAGCCAAACCACAGCTTCCAGGAGGTACCGTGGTAGCTGATTGACAGTCTGCCAACACTAATAATTTCAGAGCTGCATGG
This sequence comes from Phaethon aethereus, assembly GCF_964289735.1. Taxonomy (NCBI): domain Eukaryota; kingdom Metazoa; phylum Chordata; class Aves; order Phaethontiformes; family Phaethontidae; genus Phaethon; species Phaethon aethereus. The sequence continues at coordinate 21,197 of NW_028114043.1, read as the reverse complement.
ACACTTAGTAGTTTGGCAATAAGTCATAGCAAGTTTTAAAATAGATACTGATGTCATCTTGCCAAAAGGAATCACTCTACAGTAATTACAGTTGAAATAGTCAGGGTGATGCTGAAATCCCAGGATGGGTGAGGGGTGTGGCAGTCACCTTTACCCAACAATAATCAGAACAGCTATGAGCCATTCAGGCATAAGAACATACTCTCTCTGAATCCTATTTTGATTTGACCTTGACTTATATGTTAAGTTTTGCTTTTTAATTTCACTTTGCTGAGAGAAAACAATTATTCACTAAGAATTCAGAATTTGAGTCTAATAAAAAAAATCATAAATTGACCCTTACTGATTTCATGTGAAAGCTCAGTATTTTCTACTGAATATGGCAACTGTTATTTTTGCCTCTATTCCAAAAAAGCAGAAACTGGTTCTTAAAAAAAAACCACAAAAATTTATCAAACAATTGAATGTTTGATTATGACCTTACTCTTATCACAGGAAATTAGGAATTGTTCTTTTGAAATCAGCAAAGACCAATTAGAAAACTGTTGTCGCATGACCCATGATCTAGCTCCAAACAGGTTCTGGCTGTAATTTCATTATTTAGGCTGTAGGTGGGATGTAAAATTAGAGGTTCTTGAAGAGCTCAAGAGTGCTTTCAGTGCAGCTTAGTGAAAACACTTGTTAGCTTATTGGGGTCCTTTCAGAATAGGCTATGGTTAGACTATGCGTTGCCCACAGTGGCAAAATTGCCTTAATGTCTTCCCTACTGGGCTCCCATGACCTGGTAGACCTTTCTGTCTTCACGCTGCAAGGTGCTGCCCACGTAGGAGCATCATTTCAACTACTTATGGGGCTATGTTGTGTATTGAATTGGCTGACTGCACGACCATTAGAAGAAAACACATATTTTTGCAGTTCCTCTAAATCAGTGCTGGCACAACTGGACACGGGGAGAGGATCTGGGTTGTTTTGGTGTTGGGGAGGGACCATGTATGGAGATGATGTACTGCTACTGATAACAGATTGTCAAACAATGTATTTTCAGCACAGTAGATGTTTTGATGACTACTGCCAGTTATTGCAGAGACAGGCAGGATCTGGCAACCTTGAAATACCAGGGAGTGCAACTTACTCCTCCCTTGAACTTAGAATGACAGGTTGTAGTCAGAATGCCTATGTGAGGCATCTGTAAGATATGATTTGAGCATGGCATGTAATGACTACAGAAACCTCCTGAAAATTGTGGTTTTAAGATACTTCATAACCTTGTATGTTTATAAAACTACTATGTTCCTGTGCTGAACTTGCAGGTCGATTTGCAAGCCTGAGCCTGTGACACTGTCCAGCAAGAACAAGCCTGTGACGAGCCTCCTGACTCTAAGAGTAGGAGAAAAACAGAGGGAAGAACTGGGGACTACTGGCTTTTTTATGATACAGTTACCATACCCTAAACAACATATAAATTATCTATTCTAGATTTTATACGTATTAGAGGCAAGACTCCTACAACTTGAGAATAAAATCATGTTAGACTTAGTGATATGATTTAATTTTACATAAGTTGAAGGGATTCCCTTTCAATGCTATTTTTAAATTAAAGAGCACGCTGACATCAGTAGAGGAGGAGCGATGCAGCTTTTAAAACTGTCAGCCTGATAGTATTGCATATTAGTCCAGTAGATGTCCCAGGACTGCTTTTAGAGCTCCTGTGTGTAGCAAGTGAATCCTGTATGTTTGCAAAGCAGTTTCCTTTAAACTCCTTTGCAGTGTCTGTATAGCACAGGAATGGGAAGCAATGTTAAGTTGATTTTCTTTTGAGAAAGCACTATGTGCTTCGAATATCTTCAGCTCCTTAAGGCAATGAGTGTTGTTTTTTTCCTCTTGCAAGGCAATGAGCAGTGGCTGGTGTTCAAGAAGGTATTAATAAAATAACAGATTCTGCTGCAACTACTTTAACTCAGCTATCTGGAAAAATCTAAGTGTTACAGGGATCATCCAAAAAATTTGCATATGCCTGTAGGGATCAAAACGCTCATGTTTTGACACTGTGCTAGAACCCTCAGAATTCTTCCAGATAAATATTTTGCTGAGTTCTGTACTATTTATTGTATTTGTACAAGGGGTTGCTACAGTGCCATTAAACGTAAACTCACTGTGGGGTTCATATATCTTTCCATTAAGCAATCAGCTGATTTAGAATTGGCCCATCTGTTTTGACTTTGGTAAGCCCAGTCTCATCAGATGCGTTGCTTGCATCTATGTTCATCTAGTGTTTCCACGTTCAAACTGGGCATATAAATAGGTGTTTGTTGCTGAAGGAAGCAGTTGTTAAAACACCTGATTCTAATCACTGTGAGAAAATGGATATAGCGTTAAAAGGGCTTTTGGTCAGGGTAACTATTCACAGCTTCCTTTGTGCGAATGTTAAATGCTACTACTTTAATTGAGAGGTTTTACATATTTGCTTGCAGAGGTATCCTTAAAAATCTCCGGACTGGGAGTTTTATGAGTCCATAAATCCATGTACTTGGTACCCCACTATTGCAGGCAATCCTCTGTACAATTATTTTCATCAGCTGATTAAAACCCACTCAAATAAAATCAAATTTTTGCCTCCTTCCCCCAATGAAAGAATGTTCCAGATCTTTATTTCCTTGACATTTGGAAATGTTCTAACTTTTATCCAGATTGTGTTCTTGAGCGGTTTATATTGATTTGTTCTTGTAGCAGTACAGCTCTTGAACCTAAATTACTGTTATTCACCTCCTGGTTTTATTTCTCATTTTCAAAAGGAGAACTCATACTCGCTGTTACTCTTCATTTTGTGGACTGAAGCACCCTAGTCTTATTTTGTCCCATCTCTTACACTTGAGTCTCTGTTCCCCTGAACATCCTAGCAGCATGTTTTTCTGTAATATGGACGTCAGAAGTGAATACAGATGAGGTTTCACCAGCACTATATAAAACAATATGAATGTTTCTCTATCTCTACTGAAAATATCTTGGGTTTTTTATGGTCATTTTCTGTTGATGGCTTAGAGCCATGCTGTGACCGATTACCTTAATGACAACTTTCTCTATTCTTTCTAATCAAAACTCTGAGCAGATGGATTCAGCAAAAGGCGTATGTCCTTGGTGCATTTGAACTGCTGGATGTGAAACGGTCCCCACCTTTAAGAGACACAAAACTGTACCATGTTATATGCCCTGTTAATACAGCTATATGAAATGTACCTTGCTTACATTCAAAAAACTTGCAGAAGTACAGAGAAGCCCCACAAAAATGTACGTGTAATGTGAAAGTAAACCAGTCATACGCATTATTAGTCCCTAGTACAGCTTGTGTCCTGCTTAATCATCCTGTGCTGGGCATTGGACTTGATATGAGTTCTAAGCTGGGGTTTCAAAGATGTTAATGTTCTGGGTTCAGGGAGATTTGGGGGGAGACTATAGAGCATGCCAAGCATAATGCAACAGATCATATTGCTCTTTAATGGAAAATTAGATAGCAGCCAAAGAAGGCTTTGGCAAAGCACAGTAAAGCACCCTATTTCATCCACTTTCTTCACTCAATATCTACATTTTTAGCCAGCTTATAGACGTAGTGATGAGGATGATTATCAATTTGAGGGCAGAACAAGAATTCCTTCTTGAACATCAATGTTTCTTCTTGATTGTGTCACTGAGAATGTGTTAGTATCTCATCTACAATGGGCTGTGCAGTCATTTTGTTGGTGCTGACATTTTGATCCATAACTGCTAAATCACACACACACACAAAAAGTTAATATCCTTTGTCTTAACGAGAAGGAGATTTCCTTTAATCATGCAAAATGCAATTCACTTTACTTTTAGTCCTTTGATTTTTGGTTTTTAACCTAAGATATTAGGCTTAAGCTTTTCCTGTAGTCTATCAGATGAAAATAAGCACCCCCAAAAAGCAATTCTTCTTATCAGCTGTGTGTCTAAGATATACGGAATAAATCACTTACTACTGACAGAAGAATGTCCTAACTGATTATGTTAGACTGAAGACCTAACCTTTGAAGGGATGCAAATGGGTGAACTTCATACCATTTTACTAAAATGCAGTATCTCTAGAGCTGAAAGGCTGCTGTACTGACCGTCTTTGGAACTTATGTAGTAATTCTGTCAATGGTCTGCCTCCATAGGTTCTTCAGAACAGAAACTTTCCAAAACATGTTCAAAATTCTTAGCTTTTAGTGCTCTATTTTCTTCCAGAACAGATTAAGTAAACACAGAATGGTAATGACGATGTAGTAGTCCCTTCATAAGCTCCAAAGCTTTTATTTGGCTAACCCGGAGCCACAAGAATGCCATAACTTCTTTCATTATTCATGAGAAGAGCATGGTAGAATGCTTTTAGATGTAAATACCCTTACATCTCAATAATCAGTGCCATATGCCTGTATAGCAGTATTGATTCCTGGCCTGTTTTAATCTTAAGTATTGAAGGAAATCTTTGCAATTCTATCTTTCACCCCCACAGCTGGTGACTGATGGCATGTCAGAGAACTGGACATGTTAAGGACTTCAGAGCTGAACAGAAAAGCAAAGTAAGGATAAATCCCACAAAGGAAAGAAAAGAAAGTAGAACTAGAAGAAAGAGTGTTGTAGATTTAAAGAGAAATAGAAGAAAAACAGGTTTAAAAGATAAGCAAATTGAAACACTGTTATAGCCTTAATATTGCTCTATTCATTTTAGTATTAACTCACCTTTCAAACCCTGATTTTCTGTTTCTTCTATAGCCCTGTCTGTCTTATCCAGTCTTCAGGATTTCTTCCCTTGAACTTGACTGTATCACATCTGCCCAAATAAAGTGATGTGCCTGGACTGAGGTTCCTAAGGGACTACCTTGGTAACACTGAATAGTAATAGAGTTGAAAACCAAGAAATAAGACAGCAAAGAAGAAATAAAGGGAAGAGAAAGTAGGTTCAAGAAAGAAGGCCCCAAACTGCTTCTACTTAATTTTCCTAAGCAAAAACAAACAAACTCCAAATCTATAAACTTGTAGGAGAAATGATTACATACAATCCTTCTTCACCATTCTCTACAGATGTGCTTTTCCCATTGAAAGACCCTGCTGTCTTTTACCTCACTTACTATGATTTCCCATTAATTTTTAAAAAAGCATAGCACTGTAGAGCCCAATGTATTTGTTGTAACCAAGGATTGGGCTGTGACAGGCAAGCCAGTTCATATATCCAATGTGTAATTACTGTATTAGTAGCCTGTGTAACGATAGCTGCTGCATTCAGCATTTCCACATGAGTTGTCATTTATATATTGTGCTTCCAAGGCCCTGCTTTCGACCTATTCTGCTACAGGTCACATTGCAATTTCAAATTAGTTTGAGTTGGGAAAGGTACCAGGCATTTCCTACCTACCTCAGTGAATAGTGATTCAGTAACTTGCCGTCCATCATCTCCTATTAAACAAGCTTCTGCATTAATATGTTTTCAGAATAAATGGCAAACATACTTTTCAGAAATGGAATATGCTTAATGCACATGTACATTTGACTTCTCCTTTTAAGAAATGTGTCAGTAGCCCAGTAACCAGTGAGTAGCTGGCACTGATAAATTTCTTCCCTTCTGCTTGACTGAAGATCTGGTATGGTTCACATATTCCTAGAAACATTTACAGATGCTTTTAAATTCATATACTAGCAGTATTCTCCTCTGACTACTCATACTTCACTATCAAACTCAGTGTTAAAAAGTCAGTAAAAAACTCCAGAGCTCTAAGTTCTGCTGCATCTGCCGCAGATGTAGCGGTTCCTCAAGTTACCAGATCATGCTGCCTCACAAACCCTTTAAAGATTTTTCTCTCGCTAATACTTTGTTAACACGGGAAAAATGCTATTTAGTGAATTGAAGACACTATGTTGCATTACATGAAGTTATTTTTTCAGTCTAATTAAGGAGGCACCCTGTCACTTACAAAGAAAGTTTGTCTTCCTGAACTCAACAACAAAAGTTGTACATTCCCACTGATTTTCTTAAATCAAAAGAGCATAGGCAGTCCCCAGAATGGGTACACAAAAGCAAGCCCAGGATCACTCGTTTCCAGTCTACCTCTCACATGTAACAAGTGAAAACATTTCATCAGTAGTTCCTCTGAGTTGTACAAGAGGGAGAACTGAGCCTCGGCGGATGTAGAGCGAACCCCGTGTAAAACCCAGCTGAACGAGACAACTTGCACCCAGCCAGGGTGCAGATGAAACCCGGCGTCCTGCGCTGAGAAACACGGAAGTCGACGGGAGCCTGAAAAGCCGTCGCTCGTGCGGGCGGCCGCGCAGCCGGTGCCGGCTCCCTGTGGGGGCTGGCGCGGGGGCCGCGGCCGCGCAGCAGCAGCCGCTGCAGGGCCTGGGAGCGCTGCAGTGGGTGGGTTTGCAGCCGGCAGAGCAGACCAGATTCAGCTCTCGCTGACAGAATTGCCATTCTAATTGCCTTTTTTTTTTTTCTCCCCTAAGAAAGTACCTAAGGCAGAGTTACTCCCACTTTGTCCTGCAGCTGTGCAGTTTAAATTATGAGCATTTGTGGAGGAAGAACATTGAGTCCGTTTGCCTTTAATAGGGTCCCCCTGGTGTAACTGCTGACAGAATTTGGTCGAGTGAAGGCAATTCAGGGAAGAAAACAAATAAGGGGGGGAAATGGCCAGCCCCTAGGGATGGCAGCGTTACACAAACACAACAAACTCATGCACAACAGTGCTCAGGGCATTGTTGTTTCCAGTTTAGGTTAGCCAGTGGCAGCTTGACTTTGGATAGGCTCCCTGCATGCTTTAGAGAGCCATAAAAAGGATGTAAGCCACTTTATGGGGGGTCACAATCCCTGCCGATGTAGCCATATGTTCACTAGTGCAAACTTTTCACTCGGTTCACTCCAGTGGTGAAAATCTTCTCATCTGAAGAGGTATTTAAAACAACAGTTTTGTCTTGAGTTAACTTATTGCCAGCAGCTTTGAAGGAGTTAATATTTGTAAAAACTAGTCTGGACACTTTGTAATGAATAAAAATATTTCTATTTGCCTAGAGCACAAGGTACTGTGAGCCAGCCTTACATATGCCACTTTCCCTAAGAGTCTTCATCTCACAATCCTTTTAAGCTGGTGAGCAATAGTTAATACCATTTTGCAATATTATAAACCACTGCAACGCAATGAAGATGATGGTGTTATAGTCTAGATTTCCCTTCCTCTCTTCTCCCCACTGCCAGCAGCTAAGCTCATGCCCACCATAAACAGCTGCCAGTAAGTTTTCCTGCATCGGGAAGCTAGAAATTACTTCTCTCCTTTTCCAGATGAACGAGTCAAGCAAATTCCAGGGCATGTTTTCAAATGAAGATGCAAAAAACTGCCAAAATCCTCGAGTCAGCCCTCTGTGTAAAAACATGATTGCAGCTCAGGAGAGTTGCTGTGTTTTAGTGGAGGCACATGAAAAACTGCTTTGTAAGGGAAAATGCTCCTTCAGACAGCTCAGTGCTCAGACGCTGCTTATATGAAAAGAAACCATGATGCATCAAATACAAAAATAAATGCAATTCCTAACTCTTGTGATATTTCTTGATGCAGATAAAAAAGAGAAGATGTCTTGGTCTGCAGAACACTTGGAGGAGGGAACTGGAATTTCTAAATATGCTGCCCCCAAGGGACTGGGTCTGTCGTCCAGAAAAGAGCAATGCAAGATCATGCTGATGTAAGGAGCTGTAACTTATGATAATGCAGGTTGCAGTTTAGCAGGCTCGGTGAGAAGCCAAGACAGCGCATTTTTGCCCTCCATGCCAGGCAGAGCAGGACTGCGGGACATATCCAGTGGCCACAACAGTAGCTAAGGACAGGGTCACCAGTGTCACCAGTCATGTCGACCTGAGCAATGAGCCCACCACATCCCCTTTGCCACTACAGATCTCACTGAGTGTAACAGAAGAGTGTGTGCCCTTGCTGCCCCGGAGCTGCTGCTCACCTTCCTGGGCAATTTCCAGCATCTTGTTCTTGCCTGTGATGACTTCGGTTGCATAACCATCTGACAGGCTGTTGTGCTGCAGTATCATTTCCAAAGTCAGTGACAATATTTCTGCAGGATCTTTCAAATTTTATGCTGAAATCTCCAAATGACCCACTAAGATGACCTCATTTGTCTTCAGGAAGTATTCTGTTCGCATTCTTGTATTTGGATAGTTGTGAGAAATTCACTCCACACTCAGGCCATTTCTTTCTCATAAACTTTCTATAACTAAATGTGCAGGTCATTACTTTTGATCTTAATATGACTGCTGGTTAATTATGGGTTTTTTAAAAAAATGTAGCAGAAATGCAAATTGCTGTGCAAAACATCGAAGAGTTCATGTAATATCTGGGCAAGCCATATTCTGCAGTGATTAAAACTTCTGTGATTAATGAAACAGGAAGGTAATGAACAATGCAATTTATTAATGCAAGTATACACCATTAAAAAAAAAACCTTTTCTGCACAGCAATAATAACTTAAGGGAATACCAGTAAACACAATCAGAAGTATATTTTCTTAGGATCCCTACTCTCCCCAGTCTTCACAACTGTGGATACTTATAAGACTTCAAAATTATTGCGAGGAGCACAACAGCATGGTAAGTATTTATGTTGACTCTACAGCAAGGGGTTATTGAATTGTTTTGCTTAAAACATGTAATGAATTCTAACAAAAAACGAGAACCAAACTGAGGAGAATCACAGGAGAATTTTCTGCAACATTTATTCATGATTTTTTTCAAGGGAAGATTGATTAGAAAAAAAATGGCAGAAATAGTTACTAAGCAGATTTTTCTTTTTTTTTTTTTTCAAAATCCTGCAGTTGGTTATGACGATGTTGATGGTTTAGAGGGCTTTTTTTAAGGAAAAGTTTGGAGGAGTTTGACAAAAGTACAGGAAATACTTTTATTTCTGTCAAAATTTGTTACAAAAGGATAAACCTCCACGTTCATACTCGGCAGTTTTCAAAACGGTACCGGTGGAATTGCCAAAATGTTCCATTCTCGAAGTCTGGCGCGGCTGAGCTTTGCAGTGACGCTCGGAGCTGGCCTGGCCTCCCACCACCCCTCTGCCTTTGACTGAGGCAGAAATGAGCCTTGATGCAGACAACTACTTCGGGGCGTAATACGGGGGAGAAACCACTTCCCTCCGCAGCATGTGGGGGGGACACTCCGCATCTCCTGCTCTACAGCCGGCAAATAAAGCCGTGTATTCGCCACTTCAGCAAATCAGCGGTAGTGGATCAATAGCGGATCGATCCCGCCCGAGCTGTCATTACCTGCGCGGTACTTGGCACCGTCGCTGCACAAAAGCAGGAAGGTAAAACCGAGCAGCCCGGTCTGTGGGGATCGGCGGCGGGCGCCGAGCTCGCTCCGCCGCAGCCCGGGGGCAGGGGGGCGGCCTCCAGCCCGCCCACGAGGGCCCGGCTTCGGCAGCGTCACCCTCGCCCGGCGGGCTGCCCCTCTGCCCGCGTCTTCCTCCGGGTCGTGGCAGCGAGAGGAGCTGCCTGGTGGTGCCCTGGTAGGTGGCTGCGGGAGGGAGCGGCGCAGTCGCTCGGGGACGGGGCTCGGGTGGATGCGGGACTCCCCGAGGGCACTCAGCGGGACCCTCGCCCTCCCCCGCGGACGCGGAGCGGGACTGTCCGGGCGCGGTGTGAGACCCAGTGGGTGAGGTGCGGGAACCCCAGGCAAAGTGCGGGAACTCTCCGGGAGAGGAGAAGGACCCCCGGGGGCAGTGTGGGACCCCCGGGGCCACGGAGCAGGATTCCGCGGCTGAACTTCCAGCGAACACGGCGTTGGACCGCCCGGGCATGAGCGGGACCCCTGGGAGCGGTGTGGGACCCCCGGAGGCGGGGCAGCACCTCTCAGGCACGGTGCGAGACCCCCGGGTGCAGCGGGACACTGCCGGCAGGTCCGTTGCGGCGCTGGGACGGGAGCCGGGCGCCGGGGCGGGGGCCGGGGGATGCCCGAGGCCGGGGTGGGGACTCTCCCGAGCCCGCCCGCTGCCGCCTGCCTTCCCCTCCCACCTCGGGCTGCGCGGTGCGGTGCCGGGCGGAGCGCGGCGGGGCGGCCGGCGGCGGCCCGCAGTTCCAGGTAGGCAGCACCGCCCGCCCGCTGCGCCCCGGCCCGCGGCCGCGCTCCCCGCCGCGGCGGGGCGGCCCCGGGGCGGGCGGCCTGGCGGCCCGGTGGGGAGGGCGCACAGGTCGGCTCGGCGCGGTGCCGGAGGCGCGCTGGCTTGTCCGTGCGGTTCGCGGGGAAGTGACCGGGGCAGGAGGAGAAGGAGGAGGAGAAGGAGGGTGGAGGGTGAAGCTGGTGCCGGGTGAGCCCCTGCGGGCTTCGTTGCTCCGCCGAAGTCCTGCCCTGAGCTCCCCGGCTCGGGACGTGCAGCCCCGCTCCGACCCGCGGACAGAGGCGGCGGGGACCGCCCTGGCCCCCGCGGAGGGTCCGGGGCGCGGCTGGGGCGGCCGCGCGGTTCTCCCGTCGGCTTCTCCGCGGCTGCTTTTAAATGGCTTGTGAGGGAGCGGATCAAGAGAGATCCCTTTCGCATTGCAGAGCTCTGCCTTGCTTTTTAAAAACACCTTCAGATTAAAAAGTAAACTAGGTTTAAACAGGCGAACCACTATAGTAGCCTCTATAGCTAAAGAAATGTGGGAGAAGTCTCATCTCTCTGCATGGCCGATATAAAGTAGACTTATGAAGTTGGGGATAGTTTACCTGATTTTAGATCCAGGTGGATTTTTGAAGGGGCTTTCTCTTTTTATAAAAAGACTTGTCTTATGTGCTTCTGTAAGAAAGTAAAAATCCTCATGGCTTGTTTTCTGGATTTTCTCGCCAGTGCGTGCAGTGTGAGAGAGCCCTGTGTCAGTAGTATTTCTCTTTTGTCTAATGCAAAGCACAACTGCTGGTTATTCTGGGAGCTGAACTCAGAGTCCCTGCTGGGGAAGGTAGACCTCAAGATCTGAGCAGCGGCAGCGTATTGATTCCATTAGCAGGATTTACAGATCTACCGACAGATCCCTTTTAACACAGTTGCTTTCCCAGAATTAAAGTTCTCCTCAGAGCATCGCCGCTGGTCTAGGCCAATAGATGGCATAAGGTACTCAGGCTAACATCCGAAGAGGACAGAGGAGGCAAGGATACACTTTGTACATGGGCTAGGATTTTCGGAGGGTGTGTGTGAGCCAAATTCTGGGTGTTAGACTTGGGATACCTTGGGAAGGTCTCATTTTCAGAGGCATGTCCCAAGCCACGCATTCTTGTTTTCCTCGGTCACGAGTGCAGTGTTTTCCAAAATCCTTCTCTGCTCTAAGTAGTTAGGATTAAATCATTCACAGTTTTGGTAGGATTTGATCAGTGTTGGTATCTTAAACTCAGTAGGAAGCAGGGGTGGCTTTTCAGCTTCACCGGGTGTATTTGGTATCTGCTGCTGGGGGGAAGATGCCCATTGTAGCAGAGTTGAAACCAGTAATCATCTGTGATGAGAATGGAGGGTTTTCTACAGACAACTGTAACCTCTCCTCATTGCCTTCTACTTTTCTAGATTTCTCTGCTCAAAAAGGTAGTACTTGGGGGAGTGGAAGACAACTGGCTAATAAGGAAAAAGCTTCTTAATTTCTGTATCTAAACTTCTGCTGAAATAGCACTGTAGGTAGACAGAGATGTTTTTATGTTCTGAAATTCTGTAAATTATTTGTGTATAGGTAGGTAGCTAAATGATGATAAAAGAGCTTTAACTGACAGTAATCATGCCTTGTTTTATATGGTGCATGTTATCTATAGATTTCAAAGCAGTTCTTTTTATAAAGAGGTGCAGTATCATTATTTGAATTTTTTTCAACTGCAGGAATTGAAGAATGGGAAAGGTCCAGAAATGGTATCCAAATTTCCTAAGTCACAGTCCTTTACTTGCCTGTTAGACCTCCTTTATACAGGCTGAAAAGATTTGTTTAAGTTGATCTTAAAGTAGGAAAAATCTGTATATATTCATAGCAGAGGACATTAAAGCTCTTTTTGACAAGACCTTCTTCCTTGAACACCGTATCTAAGCATCTATGTCTTGTTATCAGTCTCAGCACTAAGACAACCCACAGAAATGTTAGCAGCCCTTCAAAGTCCCATTTGTAAGCACGGGCAAAGGAAAAGAGATGAACACAGGTTTTCAGCTGAACTGATGCAGACTCACTCCAGTGTGATCCCTAGCATTATTCGTACTGAAAATCAAGATCAAGCGAGCTTTTGCCCTTCTGCTCTGCGGGAGGTTTCCATCCTCCCTGAGCTCGCCTTAGGACACCTGCGTTACGCTTGGACCACCCCAGTCAAACTCCCCACCTGCCACTGTCCCCAGAGTGGGTCACGCCCAGCACGTGCCGGGCGCTTGGCACCAGAAGCAAGAGCCCCCCTCGGGGCTCCCCCCCCGCCTCACCGGGTAAGTGAAAAAACGATGTTGTGGTGAACGGCGTTAAATCCGGCTGGCAGCCGGTCACAAGCGGTGTTCCCCAGGGCTCGGTTCTGGGGCTGGTCTTGTTCAATATCTTTATTGATGATCTGGATGAGGGGATCGAGTGCTCCCTCAGTAAGTTTGCAGATGACACCAAGCTGGGTGGGAGTGTTGATCTGCTGGAGGGTAGGAGGGCTCTGCAGAGGGATCTGGACAGGCTGGATCGATGGGCAGAGGCCAACTGTATGAGGTTTAATAAGGCCAAGTGCAGGGTCCTGCACTTTGGCCACAACAACCCCATGCAACACTACAGGCTTGGGGAGGAGTGGCTGGAGAGCTGCCCGGCGGAAAGGGACCTGGGGGTGCTGGTTGACAGCCGGCTGAACATAAGCCGGCAGTGTGCCCAGGTGGCCAAGAAGGCCAACAGCGTCCTGGCCTGTATCAGGAATAGTGTGGCCAGCAGGAGTAGGGAAGTGATTGTGCCCCTGTACTCGGCACTGGTGAGGCCACACCTTGAATCCTGTGTTCAGTTTTGTGCCCCTCACTACAAGAAGGATGCTGAGGTGCTGGAGCGTGTCCAGAGAAGGGCAACGAAGCTGGTGAGAGGTCTGGAGCACAAGTCTTATGAGGAGCGGCTGAGGGAACTGAGGCTGTTTAGTCTGGAGAAGAGGAGGCTGAGGGGAGACCTTATCGCTCTCTACAACTACCTGAAAGGGGGTTGTGGCGACGAGGGTGTTGGTCTCTTCTCCCAAGTTACTAGTGATAGGACAAGAGGAAATGGCCTCAAGTTGTGACAGGGGAGGTTTAGGTTGGATATTAGGAAAAATTTCTTCACCGAGAGGATGGTCAGGCATTGGAACAGGTTGCCCAGGGAGGTGGTGGAGTCGCCATCTCTGAAAGTGTTCAAAAAACGTGTGGATGTGGCACTTCAGGACATGGTTTAGGGGACATGGTGGCGCTGGACTAATGGTTGGACTTGATGATCTTAAAGGTCCTTTCCAACCTAGTGATTCTGTGATTCTGTGATTCTGTGATTCCTGAGGCAGGTGAGGACAGATGTTTTCCTAAAATATCCTTTGTAGAAACAGAGAGGTCCTGAAGGAGAAGCATTTCTTTGCTCACCCTCTCTAGGGCTTAGCAAATTTCCCAGGGCGAGAAGAATAAAACCACCTCAAACCTGAACAGATGATAAATCAGTATTAAACCACCAGTATCAGCTTAGCTGTGGAATTACAGCTATAGGCAAGGTAAAATCAACTATGAATACTCAGTGCCAAGACCATGGGCCAGGTTCAGCCTCAATGCAAAACAAGGTTCAACAGTGACTGAGCTGAGCTGCAGAGGCACCTTAAACCCTTATGGAGAGTGGAGACAGCCGGGCTTTCCCCGCCTAGCGTTGATGCATCTGCCAGCGGTCTGCTCTTTGCTCTGGCTGTGCCTCCAGCGGAGCCGGCATTGGAGACATGTTGCCTGCCACTGTGCCGGGATCACTGCCAGAGACCTCTGCCACCTCTCCTGTGGCTGCCTGCTCTTTGCATCCCTCCTCCCTGCCGGCTGAGCAAGCTGAGCCCCACATGCTCTCAGGTAAAGTAAGTGCCGATTAACAAGGAGTGCGTGTGAAAGGCAGATGCTCTGCAGAGTCTGATGCGAGCTAGGGTCAGAGCGAGAAGCAGACTGTATCCTGTTGAGCAATATCTTTCCTAACAACCTGTCCCTTCAGCTTGGTTACTTGAAAACAGGTTGTGGCCATGCTTTCTTACTGTCTTTTCTCCTGGAATCCCTCTCTAGCTATGCCCATTTGTTTGCATCATGCCTCCTGTCTAAAGGCTGTTGATTTAAAGAACTTGTTTACTTGCTACTGGGGCACGTATATTAAAAAGACCTGCCCAAGGCTAATGACTAAAAACAAGGCTCAAGTCTCTAACTCGCTTTATTCCCTGCCTCGCAAATTTTCAGTTATGGGATATCTGCCAAGGACACATAATAAAACAGAGCTCATGAATAAATAAAATATATTCCACTAACCTGTGGATATTTTCTTGTCATCTTGCCTTTGCCCCATCTCTTTGTTCTTATTTCTTGCTCTTCATCCTTTCTTTTTCTATTTAGTCTTTTTCTCTTTTTTAATTTATGGGATTATTTTATTTTCTTCCTGTGTTTCTTTTTTACTTCCTGAGGAGGAAAACACCCCCAGAAAACCAGGCAGGATGCTGTCTGATTGCTCTTGTCTGGCTCTGTGTAGAGGGCCAAATCCTCAGCTGATACCAACTGTCCTTGACCTGTTCCAGTCAATGGTTCTGCACCAGTTAATGTCAGGTGATCATCTGCTCCAAGGTGTAACACCAGTATCCTTCTCCATCCTTTACTATTTATTCTTTTTTATACCCCATTTCCTTCTGGCCCCTTTTATTTTTCCATATTGTACTGATGCTTCTTCCTTTTATACTCTACTTTCCATTATTCATAATGTACCTAAAGTCCTAACAGTGGTGTGTTAAACTCCTGTCATCTGTCATTTCATAGAATCATAGAATCATAGAATCTTTGGTTTGAAAGGGACCTGTTAAGGTCACTTGCTCATTTTTTCTTAGAAGGGAGTTCTGTATGTGACAGTTGCTTGTAATAGCTTTCTTTTGTTTTTCATTCTGATCTAGAAGTAATGACTTCTGAAATATTTACCTTACTTGTAGGGGAAGATGGTGTTTACCATGTTGGTCTTTAATTTCTGAGGGAGCTCATTCCACAGTCACAATCTTGTTTTCAAGAGATGTTTGTCTTCTGGAAAGATGAGCTTTATCACTTGTGTTAGAAGGTACCATTGTAGTCACTGTTCTTTTTCTGGAGTTTAGTTTACTTTGGATTCATGCCATTTGCTGTGTTACAGATAAAGCCCGAGACCTTGAACTTCATGTGCTCTTCTGCAAGGAGCTAGGGTAGGTCTGGAATAAGCATGGTGGTCTCTGTGGTTGAGTTGTTGGTAATGTTGATATAAAGGATTGAGAAAGGCTTCACTCATTTTGGCCTCTCTAAACTGTTTCCCTCACTGATATCTGTCCTGCTAGGTGCTCCTGATGTCCTTGGTCTTAGCGTGATGTTCTCTTCTCCAATCCCTTTATCCACAAGCTCTCCTGCTCATCTTCTCACCCTTCACATCAAAGTGCCTTATCCATTTTGACTTCCCATCCCTGGCAGGTGAGTGGGGACTGAGGTGAGAGATCTTGATTTACTGGCTCTCAGAGCTGGTGAGGAATTGCTGGGAGGTGGCACAAGGGGAGGCCGTTATGGCTTAACCCTTTGGACTGACTTCTGTTTGCTCTGTGTCTGTTGCCATCTCTCCTAGGCAGGTTTATGTCTTAAAGGTTGAACTTGAGCAGGGGGAGCTGCCTGACTGTGACCCAACGGAATCGACTGACGTGTGGTGGCAGTCAGGCAGCATTGCACCATCCTTACCTCTGCCAGCAGCAGCAAGATGTGCACTGTCCCCTCTCGCCCCACGAGCAGTTGTGGTGGCAAGGTGAGTGCTCCAGAGCTGTACCTATTCTGCTGGAGCCGCCTGTGCCCAGAACAGGATTCTCTTGGGGTAAAGGCAAATAAACGAACTTTTCTCTTTTCCTTTTTTTGGAAATATTTTGGTCTTACCAGCCTGCCAGTAAAAACCAGCAAAAGGCACATGGACAAAACAGAGTGTGGCTGGTTTAAGGAGGACAGGTTATTTATTGTCTGAGACAGAGAATTTTGCTTTCCTTTTTTTCCTTGTCTTTTGTACATTTTTTTCCTTTGTTCATCAACTTGGACAAGCATTTTAGATGCCAACTGATATCTTAAAAACTGGTTAATTTTTCCATGTTTTTAATTATTCCAGTCTAGTGCTGTTCTAATGACAGGCTCAGAGCTCAATCTGTGCAGAGGGCTGCTGGCCCCTCTTCTCCTTTGATTTTCACTAAAAGCAAAGCAAAGACAGAGGCTTTATGGACTTGGGAATGTTGAAGTAGAACATGTTGACCTATGTGAATGCTATGTGACGTTGAACAGGTCTCTTCTCAA
This sequence comes from Phaethon aethereus, assembly GCF_964289735.1. Lineage (NCBI taxonomy): Eukaryota > Metazoa > Chordata > Aves > Phaethontiformes > Phaethontidae > Phaethon > Phaethon aethereus. Next base: position 4,683 of record NW_028114043.1, on the reverse strand, counting down.
GTCTCAGGTTCACCTTCCAAAGCATGGAGCTCAAGGCACCTGCCTGTCCTAGTTTTGGCTGGGACAGAGTTAATTTTGTTCCTAGTCCCTGGTATAGAGATGCATTTTGGATTTAGGATGAGAATAATGTTGGTAACACACTGATGTTTTAGTTGTTGCTAAGCAGTGCTTACACTAGGTCAATGACTTTTCAGCTTCTCATACTGCCCTGCCAGGCAGGAGGCTGAGGAGGCACAGGAAGCTGGGGGGACACGGCCAGGACAGCTGACCCAGCCTGGCCAAAGGGACATTCCCCACCATATGGCATCATGCTCAGTGTATCACCCGGGGGGAAAGCTGGCTGGGGGCTGCTGCTCTGGGACTGGCGGTTTTAAATTAAATGTATGAGATTTATGGACAAAACCTGTGATAGTCTTGTAAAACTTATTATTAAGTGTATTAGCTTACTTGTATTACTTGTTATTACTTATTACTTGTATTAGCAATTTGCTGTGCCATATAGGAGGCATTTTGTATTTCTCTGTTTTTTTGTTCTTTTTCTCTGAGCCTAACAAATTGATTGCTGTTGTTGATGTAACTACAGGCAGGTTACCTGTGGGAGGCAGATAACCAACTCAGGAAAAATCTATCAACAGCTTTGATTTGGATGGAGGAGTTAAAATACAGCCTGGGTAGTTTGATAAAAATTAGAAGCATTTCTGATACCTCTGCTCTGCTCCTTGCTTCTCTTCTACCTCCTCTCCTTGAGCTGACAAGAGCTGATGCTGCTTCCAGCAGTATTAACTGCCATGAAAGCTTCAGCTCAGAAACCTCCTTGCTACGGAGCACATATTGCAGAGGGCAAGAGGATTCTCACTCTTTACTTTAGTGAAAGAAGAACCGACCTCACAGTTTGTGAGATGCAATGATAAATCTACAATCATTTTATCATTATCAGTAATTATCATAAAATAATTACTAATTATTTTAATGTACAATTTTTTTTTCAATCAGTATGTTTAAAAGGGGGGCAGTGGAGGATTGGATATATCCCAAAGAAAGATGACTTCTTTTTATTGAAGGTTTTATTATATCTTTTCTCTTTTTTTTTTAATTAAAATTTTTCAGTTATCTGAATGATTGTAACTGCTGATTTAACTGGATTATGATTCCAAAGCTACTTTGTAATTTTATGAACTCTATTTATTGCCAGTTGAGAGAAGAACTAATAGAGCCATAAGTTAGATTTTGATTTTGAAAATAACCAGCTCATTACTGCAGCACAAATCTAAATCAGTCCTCCATGTTTTAGCCTTAGCTAGTGACAAGCATTGAATGACGGTTTCAGTATGACATTTTAGTGGCAGACACCTTTTCCTTGAATAAGCAGCTGAAAAGAATGCTGCTTTGTATATTCTTCTTAAGCCTTAGCTTAAGATCTTGTGTGTCTCCCTGTCCAGTGCAAAGTTTGCACTGAAAAGGACAGCCAGTATAGATCAATACCACTCTTTAAATTCACCCATGAAACTGGTAAAAGCTTGAGCTGAACAAGTGGTGTAGCGTGGGTCCTTGCCGATATTTTAACTCAGTGCATTTAGCCCGGAAACGGTAACGGTATTTATGGTCTCATTTTTTTTGTAGCTATTCTTTTTAGGCAGTTCTGATTTTGTTTTACTGTTTGCTGTGTGTTAGGCCAGGCAAAGAGCAGTTTTTCCCACTTGCTTTTATTAATTTGTTAGGATGACAGAAAAGTGCAAAGCTAGGGACAAGTGAGCTCTTTGGGTCTCATAGTATATTTGGCACTCAAATAAGAGTTGTTGTGGGACACATTGAAACTTGTGAATCTTAAAAATGAGAAAAGCCTAATCTGCGAGCACTTGCTACTTGGCAAAGTGCGTATTCCTGGCTCTCTGGGATGCTCCATCCATCTCCTGGCCGTGCGGCCAGCCTTTTCTGAGGCCTTCTGTAAGTGCTAGAGGCAGGGGATGTGTTTCAGTCTTCTTAAGCTATCAAGGTGTCCTTGGAGCTAAGCAAAAGCTCCAGTTGAACGAAATATTGAAGAACAAGTTTATTCATTAGATTGTAAGAAGTCCAGTGTGACTTGAAAGAGACTTTTTGTTTATGTATATCTACCTCCCTCTGAAAACTTTGGACTGAGTCTCAGCTGGCATCCCTGACAGCGGCTGGCCCTAGGCCTGAGACTTGGATCTTAGGCAGTCACACATATTTCTCTTAGTGATAAATTTTACTGATTTCATCTGGTATCAAGTGTTTACGTATTTGGGTACAAAGTCTGAACTTTAAAGATCTTCAGGGCCCCTGGGGCCTGTGGGAAACTGCTGCACAAATGAAGTGAGAGGCAGAAGTCATCATTTTTCTCTCCAAGGTTTTACTGAGCACATACTGAAGTACTGCATTCAAATGCAGACCAAAAGAAATGTAATTTCTGGTGTCTTCCTCTTTCTCCTAGTGAGTTGTGGATTAGTACTGCTGCTAAGGCCAAACAGTTTTTTGCTTAAAGTGGTGTTTGGTGGCACTTCGCTTCAAGCAGCAGCTTACAGACCAAATATGTATTGCTCTTAAATTAGTTTCTTCCAACACACTGCATATGCTTAATTAAATCTAGCACTTTCTCTGAAGATATGTAGTCAGGGTCTCAGATCTTCTGCTGGACCTGTTGGTATGAACTGCCTCCATATTTTGGTGCCTTTGAAATCCTGGGGCTTGTTGTGGGACTTTATGAACCTGCCTATCGGAAGTTTAGCCCAGGCAAAAACCTAAGAGATCCTTCATCCTGTTAAAGTTTTTGGCAAAACCTCTGCTGGCTTTGTGGGATTAGGATTTACCCAGCCACCTGTCTTCACTTTTCTTCTCTGGACATTTGTATGGGTCATCTTAGACATTAGAAAAATATGTTTGTAAAAATGAGGTGGGAGAAAGAAGGAGAGGAAAGGCTGTTTCTGGCTTCTGAATTTCCTTCTCATTTGTGTTGGCTTTATATTCTGTTCCAAACTTTCTGTCACTGGAAGGCAATGGTAAGAATTACACCCCAGTAACTTTATAGGGCCTGACATTGGGTTGAGTAAATAGCTGTATTGTTACAGGCTGTGCAAACACATGTATGAACATTGCCAGAATGCAGCCCACACACAGCACATATACTACCTTCCAAGTTGTGCCAATGTGCAGTATTAGTTTACGTATGTAAATCCAGGCATTAGTAGCTACTCAACACTTCCTGAAAAAATGATATTGCACTGGTGGGACTAATGCTTATTTGTTGAAAAACTTATTTGCTGTCTGTTCTTTTTTGTGTACAATGACAATGCCTCAGCTATTTCTATGAATATTCAATTGAACAGTGGTGCAGTGATGCAGTTTTATATCTTAGCCTGTCACGTACGTACTTCACACATTTTCTGGATAATGTCCTTTCTTGCTGAATGCTTTGTGGGGACAGCCAACTTGAAGAAAGCAGGGAAAATACCTTTGGGTTTTGAGGACTGAGATAGCTAATACTACACTGATAGCGCTGTTAAAAAGGATTTCAATATCCTGGAGAAATTCCATCTGGGCTGCAAGTACCCCCATGCATTAGTACAGGTTGAGGGGCTGACTGAATGGAAAGCAGCTCTGTAGAAAAGGACATGGGCAGGCAACATGTTGAACATGGGTGAGCAATATGCCCTTGCAATGAAGGCCAGTTGCGTCCTGGGCTTCATTAACAAGGCTATAGTCAGTAGGTCCACACAAGCAGTTATTCCTCCCTGCTCGGCACTGTGAGACTGCATATGAAGGACTGTGTCCAGATTTGGGCTTTCCACTGCAGACATTGACATACCAGAGTGAGTCCCGCAGAAGGCCATCAAGATGGTTGGGGGTTGGAGCACACAGCATACAAGGGGAGTCTGACAAAGATGGGTTTGTTCAATATAGAGAAGAGAAGGTACAGGGGAAACCTTACTGTGGTCTACAGTTACCTGATGGGTAACTTTTCTCAGACATGCACAGCAATGGGATGCAGACCAGTAAACCCAAGTTGGAACAAAAGAGCATCTGCTTAGACTTTAGGAAAAGTATTTTCACCATAAGAGGGGACCAACACTGGCCCAGGTTGCTCAGAGAGTTTGGGAAATCCTGGAGATATTCAAAACTCAGTTGGCACTGAACAGCCTGCTCTAACTGGACGAGCTTTGAACATTGGGTTGGACAAGATGACCTCCAAAGGACCTTTTCAATGCAAATTAATTTGTGATGCTACCTGGAAAGTCAAGAGGAGGGGTGGAAAACAGCAATGTCCACTATAGGAGTAGTGACCATGTGTCCCAAAATCTCAGTGCTCCAAGAGATTGAGGCTTCTAGATGCCTAAGTATGGATAAGGCTTACACAGTGGCTCTAAACTGTATGTCCTCTGAACCTGGTCTGCATCAACGTTTCTGTAGCACCATGCTACAGTCTGTCTCCCACTATGGGATGGCACCTGATGGACAGAGCTGGCTGGCTTGACCTGTAGCATGCTGGACCAGCTGCTCCCAGTGTTGGCTGGAAGGCTGCGTCGAATTCCTTTTTTGCATCCAGAAGTTTCTATGCTCAAGAGAGTCTCTCTTGCAGATATTCTCTCCAGCTGCCTCTACACATCCTCCCTTAGTGTGTGGCCTCATGTCGTGCATGCTCATACACTGTAAAAGTTACTTGGATGCTTT